>NW_028221702.1:0-62460 GCF_014529385.1 Adiantum capillus-veneris
CCATTCTAACAACTTTTAGGTGTACTTTGGCACTTCAAGCCCTAGTTGCTACTCCTCTTTACCCCTTTAGAAAAAGCACTCAAGCTATTGTACCCGTGGCTCGAATACCATAAATTGCAAGGAATAGAAGAGAGGGTCATTCAACACCAAAACAACACAGGCTCCTGTCAAGCTTCTAATAGCTCAATAGTGGTTAAGCCATAGGCAAGCCCATAGGACTCCACT
This sequence comes from Adiantum capillus-veneris, assembly GCF_014529385.1. Taxonomy (NCBI): domain Eukaryota; kingdom Viridiplantae; phylum Streptophyta; class Polypodiopsida; order Polypodiales; family Pteridaceae; genus Adiantum; species Adiantum capillus-veneris. Next base: position 226 of record NW_028221702.1, read on the forward strand.
ATTAAGACCATAGCTCTCAACGGTGATGCCCCGTTAACTGCACAAAGGCAGGCGCATTGCAAGGCTGAAAAATCCCTATTCTAATTACTCACTCAGGCAATTAATAATACCAACCATTTATAGCTAGCTTGAGGACCTCCCTTCTTGAGCAAGAAAGAGAAACCTTGTGCTCTGATACCAATGTAACATTAATGGCCTAAAAACTTGTGTGTAGCGAAAATTAGAATGAACATAGTGGGCATTTCATTAAATAGATTCCTAATGAGAATTACAAGAGTGCTTGGGTGGAGAGAGCAGACAAAAAGCATAACACCTAGTTAAATAGCATGAACAATACTTTCAAAAGAGAGAGAAATTAAGCTATTGAAAACAGTTGAGGACCGGATTTGCATTGGAGCCGGTCCCCCTCCAAAAGGCTTTGTATTATGGTTTTCCTATCAAGAGAGACATTGTACAATACAATTCTTGTGCTCCTTCAAGACTAGCTAGTGCAATGAAGATGAAAGCTTCATGCACTAAGCAAAACACTTAGCAAACCCAACATCAATTATCCCAGTCTCAGACCCAAGATCTCACACACCTCGAAGATGGTGAGAGCTAGCAGGTATGAGAGTAGATTGAGAGGAAGAAGGAGTATTCTTACGAGAAAGATGTACATCTCCTCACATAATCAGTCATATTAGCATATCTTAGCTTAGTAATTAGCATGGTAGATGAGATGAGCATGCATTGAAGCTTGGCTCTTGGTTGGATTTGCATCACAAAGCCAAGAGTTTTTTGTGTAGACCTCCCTTCTCACAAGCTTGGAGTAGGTGGTAAGCTTTCCATTAAAGCTTGAGAAGGAGAGAGAGTCTTCTTTACTTCACACATGAGATTGTGTGAGTATGTGTGTGATAATGCCTTGCAAAAATCAGCCCCCCCTCTCTCTCTTGGCGACCCCTCTTGCTATTTGCTCTTGCTATCCTCTCATTGGACCTCCTTAGGGCTAGCCAATGACAATAAGCAATATAAGTGATAGCCTTCTTACATGTGTCCCCCTTTACCCTTTTGTGAGAGCTTAGGTAATTCAATAATTCAATTAAACTCTCATTGGACCCCTTTGCCTCCTGGCCAATAGGAATTAGGCAAGCCATTGGGATGCTGAATGCTCATTGGACCCCTTGGGAGACTGTCCAATAGTCTTCTAGAGGACTTAATTCTCATTGGTTCTTTTATTAAGTGTTTTTAAATTAATTAAACTAGATTTACTCTAGCCTAATTCTCATTGGTCCACCTCCAAGGCCATCCAATAGGAATTGGGTACACCTTGTGGGCATCTGGGCTAGGGAGCTGACATGTGTCCCTCATTCCCTTTGTGTAAAGGGAGCTTGTGTGTGTGTGTATGTGTGTTGTGTGTGTGGCTTTCTCTCTCTCATCCCCTACAAGCAAGGCTCGCCCCCTCCTAAGTAGGGATTGGTAAAGACTTTTTTTTGACACACACAAAGCATCCAATTCCCCTATGTTGACCTTTGGACACAACCTTTGAATTTGGAACCTTAGCATTTTGGAAGTCTTAATGGGCTGAACCTTAGGGTCTTTTTAGCCCATTGTTGCACGTGGATTTGCAGATGGCCCACCCTTTGGATCCCTATTTTTCCTCCTTTGGATCTCTACTGTGGCCGGTCTGCTGGCTTAACCAATATTCTAGCTTTTTCTCCCCTAGCACGAGGACAAGTCAGATGTTATTCCAGTCCCATCACAGAGACTGTCTTCCAACATGGTCATCGATTCAAAAGACTTTATAGACATTTTGTCGACACCAATCACCTGTACGATAACGTTAGCCGATTGCTCAAAATATGACCAAACATGTGGCTACTATGGGAAAATGCCTAAGAAATTTGGTGTAAAAAAAACCAATGACTCAAGTCGAGGAAGGGATCAAAGAGCTAGAAATGCCTTAGCTAAACACTAGGCTAATGCCACTAAACAAGGTAGACGAGTACTATGAGGGAGAAGATGGGACAGCAACACTCTTCCTATGGAATTACAAGGTGTAAAAACCATGGAAATCCTTGATAGAGAAGCTGGCCTTGCGATTGCAACAAAAGCGATATGGAAAAAATGGGGAAAACCAACAATGAGGGATACAAGGATGAAACTGCAGCTTGCAGACGGACACACGGAAAGGCCTATAGGACTGCTAGAAAAAGAAGTTGTTACTTCTTGTGGCATTGAATATGAGCAAACCTTTGCTATTGTTGACTTTGCAAAGAAGAATAACTATGACATCATTGTAGGAAGACCATTCATGCGACAACTGAAGATGATCCAAGACTGGGGATACGACCATATCTACTTGATACATATGGAAACCACAACAAGGATAAACTTGAAGGACCATATTTATAGGGATGCGAAAAGAACCCCAATAGAAGAGTTTGATTCCGCTATTGTAGCAGGATCAAAACTTTCAGCATGGTTGAGTAAGCCTAAAGAACTATGGATGTGTGGAGCTTCGCAATGCAAAAGCTTAAAGTGAGAGGAGTGTATTCTAGAAAGGGCAATTGAAGATAAGGATTATATCACAAAAACCTTTCTTGAAGAAGCATTAGAACCACTAAAATGGGAACACATCTTGTCTATTCTAGATGTGTGCGTGCTATTCAAGATGGTCCAACAATGAAGTTTTGTGATGAAGATGGCTATGATGTTGTTTCTTATTTTGCAGTGAGTGTAATCCAGGAAACAAAGCCGAGGAAGAAGAGTATTTCCATGACTTTGTAGAACACTTGGAGCTTCAAGAAGATGTCGACAATGGAAATCCAGACAACCCAGCAGAAAAGACTCAGTCGAGAAGAACACAACCATGTCAACGGGCTAACAACGCTCTAATCATTTGCTAGGAAATACCTCCTAGAAACAAAAATCCAAGAGAAAACAAACAATACCTTCCATAACAAGCTAAACCACAAAGGGAAAGTGCTAGAATGCAACCTTGCTGAGGATATCAGTGATAGTGATGATTCTTATGACATTCCTTTCCAAAAACTCAGGTCATCACCATCACTAGCAGCTTCCATGACCACCATGGAAGGCCAAAAGAATAAAACAAGTCAGAACCAAAAAGTTCAACAAATCTGGATACCAAAGAGCCAGCTCGGCAAAAACAGGTATGGATCAAGAAGATAAAGATATCTAATGAAAAATCACAAGATCCAACGTGAAAAGAAAAACAATCAAGTCCTGCAAGAACATCTAAGAAAATCACAAAGTTGCAAGCTTTCACATATCAACTTTGGTTTCAAAGAAGTTTATTCAAGCATAGAGAGGTCAAGAATTTATTTGGATTCCAAAACAATTAAAGTATCAACATTCCAAAGTCTGAATCCCATCCTCAACCAAGCTTACAAGGACTTAAGCAAAGACTGCTGAAGAATCACCCAAAGACAAGGTGGATCCCAAAGAAGTCTCTTCAAACACAAATAAAGCAGGGACAAGTGTGGGTTCCTAAACAGGCATCATCAACAAAACAGCCAGTAATCACAAAGAAGTGGGTCCCAAAGGAAACCGATAAACCTACTGTCACTGCACCGTTGCTTGAATTTTTTTCTTCCTATGGTTACAATACATTTAGAAGAGAGCTCACTTCAAGCCAGAACCCAATACTGCAGAACAGTGCCAAATACGACAACTAACCACAAGGCTAAACTGGATCCCAAAGAAGCATCAAACATATAAGTAAGCCTCCAAAAAATCTCTACAGCCTTCAATCAAGCAAGCAGCACACGAGCTCAAAAATCCTCACATTGCTTAGAATAGGAAGCCTCGCCAGCAAATGCCAATAAGCAAATTTCTTATACCCACATCTTGCACATCATAAATCTTTTCCATGCATTGATTGTGTATGCATAATAGGGCTACATTACAAGGCCTGCATAGGCACAATTTTTGGATTTCCCAAGCACAACACATACCCTTGGTGATACGCTATCGCCAAGGAGGACTCCAAATAGGAGGGGGGGATGCATTCTAATGCGGAACTAATATTATGAATATTAAAGGTCAATGTTTTGTGAGCTGCATTGAATTTTTGCGTTTGATTTGATAATTTTTTGACAAAATTTAGAGTATATGTCCTCATAATATCTTTACAGGGGGAGTACCGGGACAAAAGTCATATATGAGGCCCTAGGGACATGTGTATAGTGTACATATTGTTTAGAATTCTATTCAAATGATTTTGCTTTTTGTTGAGTTCATTTTTGGTTTTATTTACTTATTTTTAAAAATATTTTCTTTATAAAAAAAAGAGAGAGAAAAAGAGGAGAAAAAAATCCATAATCCAAATGACGAACAAACTGGAGAGATGCTGAGCAGTACAAAGAGAAGCATGTACAGGAAAATGATGAATAGACTGGAGAGATACCGAGCGGTACAAAGAGAAGCACGTACAGGAAAATGACTAGACTTCATGAGGTATACCTTGAAAGCCATATGCACAATGGATAATGTCAAAGGTAAGAAAATAATGTTGATCAATCTTCAACACCAACATGAGGCCAAAAATGATTGAGGATGGTCATTAAACTCTGGGCCAGATTACAAGGACAAAGAAAGTTGGTGATGCGACTAAACAAAAGCACCCATCAAGTGTAAAGTCACCTGTCAAGAAACTTCATGCAACTACAAGGCCGCATACAAGAAGTAGATCTTTATACTATAAATATTTTATCTTGTATGTGACTTAATGAAGCCTAACAAACAAAAGGGACTAACAATACTGACAAAAACAAAAGGGGCAAAAATGACAATCCAATCATCTATCATGATAGATGTCTGCAGGAGCAACCAATGGTCAAGCCAAATTTTGGTCATCATCATTGGTTCTACGTGTGTTTGGTAGCCAGAAGGTGTCAAAGATGCCTGTCAGTCATTTCAAGACTAAACTCCAAAAGGTTAGCTTGTAAAGCCAAATACAAGTCCAAATCAAGCCAGACTTTGTCAAGAGACTGTGAATAGAGAATACAAACTAAGGGTTATTTTAAATAAATAGAAAGTCTAACCCCTTGTCAAAGCTACAATTTTTTTCAAATATAAAGCCATGATAGCCGTCTCCATACCCTAGACATCATGTATATGAGTTTTGGGGATGAATAGCTCATTGATGATGAATAATGACGAAAAAAGCCTGTTTGATGCAAGTTACTGACTTGGGGAATTAACTGGGGTTTGTCAGGCTTTAATTAAGTCATGTATCAAGTGGAAGAAGTATAATGATTTATACAGCACACAAAAGCTAGGCAAGTGCGACTTGGTTCACCTTGATGCAGGAACAAAGGAGTCACCAATGAACAAATCAGACACAAATGCTTGACAAACCAACCTTCACAAGGTTACATATCTTGTCCTCGATGAGGAAAATTGAATGCTGGACATGGGTTTTGAACATGAAATAAGACAAGTGACCTCCCAGATTTGTCCTGACAGACAGACTTGGTATTGGAGTGAAGAAGTTGAATGGTTTTTCTAGAAAATTTCTACAGACTTATTACAAAGTTGTCATTGGCTCACAAGATTTGAAAGCCAATCACTCATTGTAACGATTGTAGAAGTTGTTTCTGAGAATGAAAAATACTTAGAATCAAAATATTTGTTGGAGCAAGTGATGGATGGAACTTTATCTATCCATGGTGATAAGATTCAAACTGAACAAGATCGGGTTCTTTTAGAAATTTGATCTGGCAATAGCCCTATCATGACAACAACATATATTTCATCTCGGGGCATGGATACGAAGGACATAAAGTTTTTCATCAATCATGATTTTCATGGATCATAGTTCTTGTTGTGGGTTGACAAAAGTAAAAGCAGTGGAGCACAAGGAAGCAAGAACGACAACAAAGGCCGTATCGACATTGACAACTAGGTCATATCAAAGACGCCATGAATTCGGAGGGGGGTGTTGACCCCGCGGGTCAACAATATGACATAACTCAACAAAGCCTTATTTTTTGAGAGTTATGAAATACTGCAGATTATGGTCATAAACATCAATGCCAAGCATTCTTTGCGGAACGGAGCAAATGCGCTCGTGTATCTATGAGCTATTTGCGGCTGTAAGTGTATCAAACAATGTCTGTTTATTGCTTGCAAGTAGTCATTAGTATTTTGGCAACATAAGCTACGCATAGGTGCTCATAGATGCCAGTTTCGGGCACTTTCAAAATACTGCTCTGTCTTCATACGCATTTTCTATAGATGGGTCTAGAGTGAGGGTTTTGAGTGTAGAGGCTTTGGGACAGGTGTATCCTAGTGAGGGGATGGTGTTCCTTAAGTTTCATACGATTCTTGTATGGTTTAGCGAGTTTCCTTCCGTTTGTGTGCATGTGGGTTGGTGGTGTAGTTGAGAGCAGTGAAATTCTAGATTATGGTTTAGTTAGCATTCCAGAGTGTTGTATACATAGGATGGTCTCAGCTTGACAAGCTAAAGAGATTGCCTCTATGCGTCTATCGTGTAATCTGTGTCTTCAATTGACATTATGTTGATCTAGGTTGTGCTGCATGCACTTTATGGGTGGTGTGATTCGCTCCCGCAACAGATGGTTTCTAGAATATAGGGCAATGGATCTCTGACGATTATTATTTCTTTAATAGGCCATTTGGGAGTCCCCTTTTCTTTTGGTATCTCTATAAAGGACATGGTTTTACATTGAAATCAAATAAACTAAGCACTTTTTAACCAAAATAAGAGTGACAATTGCAATAAATTGAGAGATAGAGAAATGGAGGCCAACATAAATTCTCATTTTCATTGAAAAAGAAGGAATCAAATATTCTTGTCATTACAAGAGATTGAAGACACGACGTGTCTTCAATGTCATAGTTCTTGCAAACATGAGGCTTTGGGTGGTGGAAAATACTACTGGGATGTTGGAGGAGTACGTTTTTTGGGGACTTCTTCACAAGAGGCGGTGACTTTGGAACTTCCGCGCTTGTCGCTTTTCCATGTTGACCTAAAACCAAAACCCAAGCTACTTACATGTTGATGAGCATGATTATCAGCTATAGAGATGAAAATATCAATGAGGTTGACCCCCACAAACTTTTTCTACGTGTCGAGATGCTTTTCCTAAACAAGCCATGAGTAAAGGAGGTCTCACCATCATTCTCATCCTTAGCCTCATTAGATGGCTGCTTTGGACTGTCCATTTGTACCATAAAGAAACACATCAATAAAAATTATTCAATGCCTGTAGCGAGCCAATTCCTATAGCCAAAACAACTTACCATCAGCATGTTTCTTTCACTTCTTTGACTTCTTCACCATATCACTAAAGAAGACAGGAGAATATAGATCTACATCACATTGAACCATACGTTGCACTCTTCAATTCCCTCTTGCACTACAAAATCTATCATTTTAACATCAACATCTTCCATTGGTTCAGTTTCCTTTGTAACTGGTTCACCTTCTATCTATTTAGAGGGCTCCACCTTAGTAGCAAGGTTTTGTTAATTGCCACATGTGAGCCTTCCTCACAAGCCAGGGTTTTGTGACTTGCCAAGGATAGGCCTTCCTTGCCAGCTGGAGTTGACTGATCATCAAACTGCATGTTTGTGTCCATGGTGTGGGTGTTTGGAGTTGCATCGACATTCATCTTTGGCACTCAACTGGTAATGTTGCCACATATGGCATATGACTGGAACCTACAACTACACCACATAAATTGTAGCTTGCGTAATCTAAATTTTTTTTTGCATTCCTAACAAACTCTATTAATCTTGACAGACATGGAGAGTAGAAAACCAACCATTATGCACAAGCATCTACTTTGACAATTTTGGAAGACTCTGCTTATAGGAGGGGCTAGCATATTCTTACTCTGACCTAGCCCATCCAACAAAACACAATGCATGCTATACATTACCACATGCAAGTGTATACATACACACACACTACTTCAAAAGCCACAAAACCTAAACCACATTCATCACATACTCCTGGAACAATCACTTTGGCCTACGAGTGACTCCCATGCTTGCCAGTTGTGGGATGTAGCAACATTGAGTCACTTCTCTTCACTTGCTCTAACAAGCTCTCACAAAATGTGACTTAAGTAGTGTAAGGTCCCTCCCTAAACCCTAGAGCCATTCAGAACTTGTTCAGCCTAGAAAATAATTTAGGAAAAGCAACACCGACAAAGAAGTCATGCGAACAACGAGACTTTACTCCAGAATAAAAAGAGAAGGATATTTCGGATATGAAATTACATCATCTCTATATTTTTCCAAAAAGATTAAGATTATGTTTATACTTCTTCGTGAAAAAGCCGTGTGGGAACTGATCTAGATTAAGAACTGGGAGAAAAAGGGACTAACTTGATTGAAAGATAAAGTTAAGAGATAAAAAAGAAAATTTGGGGTCCAATAGGAATTAAGAAGAGAATTAGGGTCCAATAGCATTTGAGAAGAGAATTGGGGTCCAATAGGAATTAAGAAGAGAATTGGGGTCCAATAGCATTTGAGAAGAGAAATAGGGTCCAATAGCACTTGAGAAAAGAATTGGGGTCCAATAGGAATTGAGAAGAGAATACCCACCAATGTCCTATATAAGCACCCCTCTCCGTTGTAATTTAGCACATTATTGCTAAGCTACTTGCATACTTTCCATGCTCAAGATTATGCTTAAGTAAATCAAGGTTTCCATTAAACCTTGCTCTTGCTCTCTCCCTCTCTTGAAGGCCAAACCCTTGAGGGTTTTGTGAAGAAGCTCCTCTCTTCTTCCTCTTCATTCTAAATCCCTTTCCTTCCTCCTTGAGCCTCACATCTCTTCAAGAAGACTTCAACCGCATTTCCCTCTTGTTTAGAGGAGGTAATCTTCATTTATAGTAGGATTAATTAATCCATGTGTTTTAATACTAGGAAGGTTTATGTGCATCATTTTAATGGTAACCTTGGAATTAGGGTTAAGTATAAATGGTAGTTATGCATCATAAAGTTAAGCTTCAAAGGTAGATTTGTACTCATAAGCTAAGCTTTAATGGTAACTTTGCACTTAGGTATAAGCTTTAGTGACTACCTTGTATTTTTAGGTTTAAGCTTTAATGGAAACCTTGCAATTAGGATCAAGTGATAAGAGTATCTATGCATCATAAATTTGAGCTTCAAAGGTAGATTTGCTCTCGTAAGCTAAGCTTTAATGGTAACTTTGCACTTAGGTGTAAACTTTAGTGACTACCTTGTATTTTAGGTTTAAGCTTTAATGGAAACCTCGCAATTAGGGCTAAGTGCTAAGAGTATCCATGCATCATTAAGTTAAGTTTCAAAGGTAGATTTTCCCTCTTAAGCTAAGCATTAATGGTAAGTTTGCACTTACGTGTAAGCTTTAGTGTATTTTAGGTTTAAGCTTTAATGGAAAGCTCGAAAACTCATAAATTATAGGACGACCTTCTAACTTCCTAAATGAAAAGATAGACACCATAAGAAAAGAGTAATTGTCTAAGCTCGATAGAAGTAGTTCAATTTTTGGTATTGAAGAGTATTTCTAAAGTTGTCAATTTCAAGTTTGTTTGTAAATATGGGATGGGGGAGATAGGGGATAACTTCCTGGAATTCATCTCCGTGTTGTTTGAACCGAAAACTCTACAAGCTTCCATGGAGATGCCCCATGGATGGTAAAGGATTGCAAAACCTGGGAATCAACAAAACGGGGATTGAACTTAAAAAGTTGGCATTTCCAACGAGACATTAACCATCAAATACCTATGGTAAAAACTCGCTTGTATTTTCTAAATAAACTTGGCTGGTAGATAATTAATGAAAGTAGGAATTAAGGTTGATAAATGAATGAACCTAGAAATTACCAATTAGGAATAAAAAAGGAATCTTGAGAGGTGATAGGGATAGCCCATTGCAAAACATAGATTTAACTAGGAGTTTTGAAGATTGTCTGGAAATGATCGGAAACCAAGATGGATCTTCTTGGAGTCAATTTGATTGAAAGGCCGGCCCATTGAGAGGATTCTCTTGGGGAACTTGACGGAGATTGGCCCTTTTTGGGTAGGACAGTGTAACCGGCAAGTTGTTTTACCTAGGTCATTCATGCCCGAGGGATAAGGGATGAATGGGTTTGTTTTATTTTTGCCTGGCCGGGTGAAGTACCAGTGGTATCTTATTGGAAATCGGCCATAATCCAGGTATGGTCTAATGCCAATAGTTGGATGATAAGGTCATACTCAGGGAGGATGATGTAAATTTAATAAAGGAAATTTGTTCGCTTGGTTGCTTAAAAAGGAACTGGAAAGGCTAGGAATATAGGGGCTATCCTCTGCATCTGTCACCAGATGGTGCTATACCTCTGTAAATAAAATACTTAGGAAGGAATGATTAAATTACTTGATGATCCTTTTCCAAACACTTAATTTTGGGAAATATTGTGAAGGTGTTTCCATTTTGATGGCTTGTAACTGATTATCTTGGCTTGAATGGGGAGGCAAGATGAATTGGTTGAAACTAAATGTATTGCCTAATTAATTAGGAAACTAGTCACAAGGTAATTATAGCAGATAAAGGAAAGGAAATGAATTAAAAGTACTTAAATAAAGATCTGGTGGAAACAACCAGATGAAATTCCCTGAACGAGGTTATGCAACAGATTGCATGCTGCTTGTTGTTTGATGATGTTTGATAGACTGCTGTCTTCCTGATTTTGTAGTAGTTAAGTACTACCTCGGGAAGGGATTTTCATGAAATGGTTCGGTGGGTGGGCGAAACCAGAGGGTCAGATGGACAAATGTTGATTTAAAATTTTTATGTTAAACGCTAGGACTACGTGGGATAAAAATGGGTAATCGGGGACGAGCAAGACCAGGTAGGATTGCAAGATCCCTCTTCTTAGGGGAAAATGATAACTGTCGTGCCTGCTTGTCAGGTAAAAGGGGTTATCACCATGAACCAAAGGAGAACAAGAAAGCAAGAGCAGATCCTCAAGTTAAAGATCAAGAGAATCAAGACTAAGGACCACGATTTTGGGTGCGAAAAGATGTCAAGGACAAATTGATTATGAGAAGAAGATAGAATCATTGAATGAAGGATGTACCCCCTTGGGTTGGAATTTGAGATAGATCGGAGTCCTGTGTGAGTGTCGGTCGCAAGTGAAAGGGATACGTGCAAATAGATCTACGTCATTCCCTGGAATGGTCTGGAGGACTGAGGGAGGTGAGTAGCGTCGAGTCTAGGTATGGATCTCACAAGTGGTATCAGAGCCTAGTATTGAATCTTGGACCTTGGAATTTAGAATTTTGGATTTAACACTAGAATGGTAACAGGACACTTTTATGTCCTTGGACACTTTTGTGTCCTGTTAAGTGACCATTTTGCTTGAATTATTTGAAGAGTATGAAAATGAATTTCTAGGTGCTATATATCCACAAAGTTTCCTTATGAGCTGGAAAAAACTTGACATTTTTTTGGGAGTATCGATCTCACTATTAACCTTACTCTTGCACAACATTTTTGAACCTAAACTGTGTGAAAAATGGCTCCTGTTTTTGGTTTTTTTTCAATTTTTGGCAACTATACCACTCTAAACTTCATGTTTGTGAGGTTTAGATGGCTAGAGGTTAGGCCTTCATAGTTCTCAACATGTTTTGATGCTTCAGGGAGAGCTAAGTGTTAAAAGAAAGTATGACCAACTTACAAGAATTGCATAATCCTGCTTTTTGGCCAAAATTAGCACTTTTATGATTTTTTTGGTGGCTTTCTTGATATCCAAATTCAATTTTGATTGTGTAAGTGTAATGTATAACATAATGCTAATCTTCCTTGAGTTTTGGGGGAGCTAATATTCTATATACAATAGTATATGATGATGGTTGAGTTTTTTGATTGCTGAAGAATACAATACATAATAGAATAGCAAGTATAACTTTCTTAATATTGCTAGTTTCTTAGGCCAAATGTGTGTATTTTATAGGTAGTAACCATATCTAATCATAGACTACAAACTTGGCTAGATATTGAGTAGTTTCTATGGGTTTCTAGAGGTCATAATGCTAAACCCAGTTTTTTCATGTTTGCTATATTTAGCACTTTATCATTGTCCCCAAGGTTCCACTTAGTAAGAGACCCATTATCCTTTTTACATGCTCCATGGCTCCATTTGAATCCAAAGGCCCAAAGGGAACTAAGAAAACATGTATAGTATCTGTATTGAGCGTGACTATAGAAACTTTGATAATAGGTCCGTAGAATGGCAAGAATGCAACTTTTTTGTACCTTATTTTTTTGCCCAAAAAAAAATTAGTGAGGTAAAAGCAACCATATGTTTTGATCACCAGCCCATTGAAGTTAACGGGGCATTTTATCTCATGTCCTACAAAAATCATGTCTATATGCATTTAACTGTAAGAAATTGTTGTTCTGGGCAAAATGCACTAGTCCATCAACTTTGGAGGCTTGTAGTGACCAAGGGATGAGAAAACTTACAAGTTTCTCATTTTTTCTATATGTAGTAGTTCTTGAACTATAAGCTCATGAAAGGATTTTTCAAAATGAGTGGATCTACTATGGTTTTGGAAATTTTTTCCAAAACCCTAAAAGGACACTTTTATGTCCTGTTAGGTTACCATTCTAGGGTTAAGATTAATGCATGAGAGAAAAACAACTCAGTGTAGCACCCAAATTTCAATTATATTACAAAATGAAGTGTTGATGTTCCAATAAATTATTCAAAATTTTTGAAGATGGCTTGGGATCTGCCAAAAGAAATTCAGCGGCTTATCTATGAGAGGATGGAAACTGCTACGCTAGAGCGAAGGCTCGCTATGCTGGAATATTTTCGGGAGCTCTTATTTCTAGAAACCTATACTTGTCCTTGGGATTTAACCAAGTGGGAAAGTGAGTAAAGTTGGAAATCAACGATATAGAAATTTGTGAAAGAACACGTAATGCACTTGTGCGAAGACGCATGGAAGTGGCATAAATCAATAAAGACGCATGCACTTATGCGAAGACACATGAAAGTGGCCTGGATGAAACTTTTATTGAGCTTTGCTTATCATTCTCCCTTAACACTAGAATGGTAACCTAACAGGACATAAAAGTGTCCTTTCAGGGTTTTGGGAAAAAATTCCAAAACCATATTAGATCCACTCATTTTGCAAAATCCTTTAATGAGCTTATAGTTCAATAACTACTACATATGGAAAAAAGGAGAAACTTGTAATTTTTCTCATCCCTTGGTCACTACAAGCCTCCAAAGTTGATGGACCAGTGCGCTTTGCCAAAAAAAAACAATTTCTTACAATTGATTGCATATAAATAAGAGTGGGGATTTTTGTAGGACATGAGATAAAATGCCCCGTTAACTTCAATGGGTTGGTGACCAAAACATATGGTGGCTTTTACCTCACTAATGTTTTTTTGGGCAAAAAAAAAGGTACAAAAAAGTTGCATTTTTGCCATTCTGCGGACTTATCATCAAAGTTTCTATAGTCACGCTCAATACAGATACTATACACAAGTTTTCTTAGTTCCCTTGGGGCCTTTGTATTCAAAAGGAGCCATGGAGCATGTCAAAAGGATAATGGATATCTTACAATTGGAACCTTGGGGGCAATGATAAAGTGCTAAATACAGCAAACATGAAAAAACTGGGTTTAGCATTATGACCTGTAGAAACCCATAGAAACTACTCAATATCTAGCCAAGTTTGTAGTCTATGATTAGATATGGTTACTACCTACAAAATAAACACAATTGGCCTAAGAAACTAGGAATATTGAGAAAGTTATACTTGCTACTCTAAAATGTATCGTATTCTTCAGCAATCAAAAAACTCAACCATCATCATATACTATGCTATATAGCATATTAGGTCCCCCAAAACTCAAGGAAGATTAGCTTTATGTTATATATTACACTTACACAATCAAAATTGAATTTGGATATCAAGAAAGCCCCCAAAAAAATAATAAAAGTGCTAATTTTGGTCAAAAAACAGGATTATGCAATTCTTGTAAATTGGTCATAACTTTCAATTTTAACACTTAGCTCTCCCTACAAGCATCAAAACATGTTGAGAACTACGAAGTCCTAACCTCTAGCCATCTAAACCTCACAAACATGATGTTTAGAGTGGTATAGTTGCCAAAAATTGAAGAAAAGCCAAAAACAGGACCTGTTTTTTCACACAGTTTAGGTTCAAAAATGTTGTGCAAGAGCAAGGTTAATGGTGAGATCGATACTTCAAAAAAAATGCTAAGTTTTTTTCAGCTCATAAGGCAACTTTGTGGATATATAGCACCTAGAAATCCATTCTCATACTCTTCAAATAATTCAAGCAAAATGGTCACTTAACAGGACACAAAAGTGTCCAAGGACATAAAAGTGTCCTATTATCATTCTAAAATTAAGCTTAGTAATAAGGAGCAAGATTCGATAAGGTAGCTACCACATGAAGAATTAATTTTTGGGACATTGATTGGAAGATAATTTTGAGTAGTAATGAAGAAATCCAAGAAGTTCTTCTGAATAGCCACAGATAAAGGTATAAGTATATATAGCAAGACTCGTTTTGAATTATTGATGGCTTGGAATATTCAAGAAGAAGAAGTTTATAGGATAGTCCTGAAAAAATGGGGATAGACGAACCAGAGAACACGTTAGTCATGTTGAGACACCTTATCGAACTTTTCTATCCTAAGGAAAGTTCCATTTCTACTAAGAAATGGAGAACATGTGGGTCGAATGGAGTTATAGAGTTAACCCTATAGGGACGCGTACAACTATTGAATAAACTTTGGATTGCAACGATGAGAGAAAGCTGGGATTGGGACCAAAAAGATATGGTATGGTACAATCTTATTTCCAGATTTTTAAAGTAAACTTCTACTGATAGCATCTCAAGGCAAATAGAAAAGACAGTAAATGAGACGTGCTTAACAACGCACAAGGAATCAAGATGGGAAAGTGCAATAGATAAGCTCATAAATATTGCATACATTTAAACTCCAAAGAAGAATAAGAAAACAAACTTATGAGTTACCCAAGAACTCAAAGTTGGAATTTTTACTCAAGACTTTCATAGATAGAAGACCCTTTGCTGAAAGCACTAAATACAGATATCCTTAAGAATTTAATTAAAGAGGAGAGACTGACATTTGAAGACAAGGAAGTATGGACAATACTCAAATTTTTCAAAAAAGCGTTATTTCTTCAATTAAATCCAAAAAGGATTACAAGGGAGGCAGGAAGTAATTACAAGAGAGTCAAGAAAATTTATAGCTCCTCAAGATCCTCTAATATATGGTCACATAACCAAGTATCGCAAGCACCACACATATTAGGACGCTCACCCTCTGGAATGATTCTACGAGAAATATCTTGAGCAATTTCTCGGGTATGAGCTAAGAAAAGAAAAGGACCTTTAAGAGGAAGACTCCAGATGGTATTGAGGCAAATCTTGGAATAGGGATAAACTGCATAAGCAAGAACAACCTTGCGGAGAACCCACGATCTCGTGTCGAGTCACTCTTGTGAGATGTCGCCATGTCTTCCATATCGTCTGGCCGACACAAGAATTTGGCCGAGGAAAGAGGAGATCTTTGTATCGCTCTAAGAATTGTTCTTTTAACTACCTCATCTGCACTCTGCAAGTGAGAGATGCATATAGGAAGAACCAAGTCTTCTTGCCAAGACGCCATCAGATGAGAAAATGACTAAGTTACAAAAGAGTGAAGATCGCAAAAATAAGAGGATAACAAGTGCTGAGAAAGAAGGGATTACCAATAGCTTATAAAGAGGAAGTAGCGTATCAAAGAAGCCACAAATGCGATGACTTATTCAAGAAGATAGCTTAGTAAGAAAGATTTCCCATGACTCCAATATTATATTAGCAGATTTTTTGGAGATGAAGAAGTGTAAGAGAGAAGTCAAGTTGAAAGCATTAACAAGAAGTTAAGTTGCAAAACGTATCCAAGAAGCTTAATCAATTACATATTTTATTCGAGTTGAGGACAGCTCTTTTTTTTTTTTGGGGGGGAGAGATGCTGCCTTCAATAGACTCAAAGACCTCTTGACCATCATTCCTATCCTCATCAACCCTGACTAATTCACTCCTTAGCTCTTCTTTACCCGAGGAAGTTCAACAAGAAATTTAGGTAGACCCCTATTTTAGACCTCTTCTGCAAGAGATTCGAGCTCAAAGCCCGAGGGAACACTTAACTGACTATACCTTAGCAGATGGTCTTTCTTTACTACCTGAAAAGCTTCAGCCCCTAGATATTCCTCAGATGAAGTGGGAATGTCTGAGTATGAACTTTGTCACTGGTCTTCAAAAGACAACTAGAAATTATGATTCTATTTTTGTCATAATAGATAAGCTCACTAAGGTGGCTCATCTAATTCCAGTCAAGCAGACAACCGCCACCATTGACATAGCCCAAGTATTTGTCAAAGAGGTAGTATGATTACATGGAATCCCACCAAGAATCATCAGTGATCGGGATGCCAAATTCACTTCTAAGTTCTGGCAAGTCGTGTTTTGATCTCTAGGTACCCAATTGAATCTCTATTCAGCATATCATCGGAGTGAATCAAGTCATTGAAGATATGCTTTGAGCATACTGCAACCAACAGCCCCAACAATGGATCAAGTTTCTTCCCCTAGTTGAGTTTGCTTATAACTCTTCTCACCATCGCAGCCTTGGAATGTCACCCTTTAAAGCCTTGTATGGTCAGGAATGTTTAGTCCCTCTTCGATTAGCCAACCCAACTCTTCATGTTCTTGTCGCTAACTCTACCCTGGAAGATATGGATCATCAACTTCTAGTCATTAGAGACAACCTGAAGAGAGCTAGTGATAGGCAGAAGAGCTACGTTGATCTTCACCGCTCCGCTAGAAGCTTTAGCAAAGATGAACAAGTTTTCCTCAGAGTCAAACCCAAACAAAACTCCTTAAAGCTAGGGAAATTGCATAAGCTTGCATTCAGATATTGTGGACCTTTTGGAATCAAATCAATATCTCCCTTTTGTCCAAACCCTTGATCATATTTTTGGTTGGTTCTTTGGAACAACTTATAATTATTCTTCAAGGTATCGATGACACTTTTGATATAATTTTTTAATGGAATTCATCTCTAGTCAGTCAATTCTTTTCAGATTCAAAGTGTCTATGGTGTTTTACAAGTCTAAATGTTATGATATGCAAAATGTCTGATTACCAAGTGAAAGACGAGGCAGTAAGCTATAGACATAAGAGAAATAAGGATGGAGGAAATAAATTGGGTACACAAGGGAGGAGATATTGCAAGATTAATTCAAAGATCAGTATGAAATTGGTAACTGTCAAGAACATGGTATCAGTTGGATGATATCAATAGAGAAATGAGTCAACCCTCAAAAATGGAAAAAGTTAAAGTCTAGGTAAGAATGGTAAGATTTTTACAAAGTGTATTGAGGCTAGATAGAGAGTGAAGTGAAAAATTGATTTTCAGACCTCACAAGAGAAACACAATCCGATCACACCAAAGGAAAAACACCTAGTTAAGTAAGATCACATTCAGCAATTAAAGTAACCCTGAGTCCTTAAGACTTCTTTATGATTAAGACTTTTGAGTCAACGCTAAAAAAATGAAAGGGAAGTGTATTATTCAAGGTCCATACTAGCTTCACTGTCCTTTAATCTAAATACCCTAAACTTGCTGACCATCTCCAATCATAAGTTGATCGAAGATCGAGTCTGAACTAAAGTATGTCCCGAGCTGACGACAACTCTTTCTTTTTGTTGGGGAGTTTTTAAGGTCCCTCCCTAAACCCTAGAGCCATTCATAACTTTTTCAGTCTAGAAAATAATTTAGAAAAAGCAAGACCGACAAAGACGTCATGCGGACAACAAGACTTTACTCCAGAATGAAAAGACAAGGATATTTCGGATAAGAAATTACGTCATCTCTATATTTTTTCAAAAAGATTAAGATTATTTTACACTTCTTCGTTAAAAACCCGCGTGGGAACTGATCTAGATCGAGAATTGGGAGAAAAAGGGACTAACTTGATTGAAAGATAAAGTTAAGAGATAAACAAGAAAATTGGGGTCCAATAGGAATTAAGAAGAGAATTGGGGTCCAATAGCATTTGAGAAGAGAATTGGGGTCCAATAGGAATTAAGAAGAAAATTGGGGTCCAATAGCATTTGAGAAGAGAAATGGGGTCCAATAGCAATTGAGAAAGAATTGGGGTCCAATAGGATTTGAGAAGAGAATTGGGGTCCAATAAGAATTGAGAAGAGAATTGGGGTCCAATAGGAACTGAGAAGAGAATACCCACCAGTTGCATATATAAGCACCCCCTCTCCTTTGTAATTTACCCGGGGCGGTCACTTTTTAGAATGTGTATGCTATCACGTGAGTTAACCGGAGAGGATTATTAAAAGATCAAAATGTATCAAAATGTATACATACAGAGGGGGGTGGGGGTTTTTTAAATAGGCATGTAGTGTAAATATAGTATGTATATTGAGGTATTATTAATAACCTCTTGAACGCACGTGATATAGGAAGCTTTTGATAAGTGACCGCCCCGGGGTAATTTAACACATTATTGCTAAGCTACTTGCATACTTGCCATGCTCAAGATTATGCTTAAGTAAATCAAGGTTTCCATTAAACCTTGCTCTTGTTCTCTCCCTCTCTTGAAGGCCAAACCCTTGAGGGTTTTGTGAAGAATCTCCTCTCTCCTTGCTCTTCATCCTAAATCCCTTTCCTTCCTCCTTGGGCCTCACATCTCTTCAAGAAGACTTCAACCCCACTTCCTTCTTGTTTAGAGGAGGTAATCTTCATTTCTAGTAGGATTAATTAATCCATGTGTTTTAATACTAGGAAGGTTTATGTGTATCATTTTAGGTTTAAGCTTTAATGGTAACCTTGAAATTAGGGTTAAGTATAAATGGTAGTTATACATCATAAAGTAAAGCTTCAAAGGTAGATTTGCACTCGTAAGCTAAGTTTTAATGGTAACTTTGCACTTACGTGTAAGCTTTAGTGACTACCTTGTATTTTTAGGTTTAAGATTTAATGGAAACCTTGCAATTAGGGTCAAGTGATAAGAGTATCTATGCATCATGAAGTTAAGCTTTAAAGGTAGATTTTCTCTCGTAAGCTAAGCTTTAATGGTAACTTTGCACTTAGGTGTAAGCTTTAGTGACTACCTAGTATTTTAGGTTTAAGCTTTAATGGAAACCTCATAATTAGGGTTTAGTGCTAAGAGTATCTATGCATCATTAAGTTAAGTTTCAAAGGTAGATTTGCCCTCTTAAGCTAAGCGTTAATGGTAACTTTGCACTTAGGTGTAAGCTTAAGTGACTACCTTCTATTTTAAGTTTAAGCTTTAATGGAAAGCTCGAAAACTCATAAATTAAGGGATGACCTTTTAGCTTCCTAAATGGAAAGCTAGAAACCATAAGAAAAGAGTAGTTGTCTAAGTTCGATAGAAGTTGTTCAATTTTTGGTATTGAAGAGTATTTCTAAAGTTGTCAATTTCAAGTTTGTTTGTAAATATGGCTAGGAATATAGGGGCTATCCTCTGCATCTATCACCAGATGGTGCTATACCTCTCGAAATAAAATACTTAGGAAGGAATGATTAAATTACTTGATGAGCCTTTTCCAAACACTTAATTTTGGGAAATATTGTGAAGGTGTTGCCATTTTGATGGCTTGTAACCGATTATCTTGGCTTGAATGGTGAGGCAAGATGAATTGGTTGAAACTAAATGTGTTGCCTGATTAGTTAGGAAACTAGTTACAAGCTAATTACAGTAGATAAAGGAAAGAAAATGAATTAAAAGTTTCTAAATAAAGATCTGGTGGGAAAAACCAGATGAATTTTCCTGAACGAGGGTATGCAACAGATTGCATGCTGCTTGTTGTTTGATGATGTTTGATAGATTGCTGTCTTCCTGATTTTGTAGTAGTTAAGTACTGCCTCGGAAAGGGATTTTCATGAAATGGTTCGGTGGGTGGGCGGATCCGAAGGGTCAAATGGCCGGATGTTGATTGAAAATTTTTATGTTAAACGCTAATTTTTATGATAAAAATGGTTAATCGGAGATGAGCGAGACCAGGTAGGATTGCAAGATCCCTCTTCTTAGGGGAAAGTGATAACTGCCGTGCCTGCTTGTCGGGAAAAAGGGGTTATCACCATGTAGCAAGGGAGAACAAGAAAGAAAGAGCAGATTCTCAAGTTAAAGATCAAGAGAATCAAGACTAAGGACCACGATTTTGGGTGCGAAAAGCTATCAAGGACAGATTGATTATGAGAAGCGGATAGAATCATTGAATGAAGGGATGTACCCCCTTGGGTTGGCATTCGAAATAGACCGGAGTCCTGTCTGAGTGTCGTTCCCAAGTGGCAGGGATACATGCAGATAGATCTACATCATTCCCTGGAATGGTCTGGAGGACTGAGGGAGGTGAGTAGGGCCGAGTCTGGGTATGGCCCTCACAAGTAGCACACGTAGCTTTTGATACTGCTAGGTCAATTAGTAGTTTTTTCACCACACTTGACAAGTAAAATATTATTCCATGACCCAAAAGTACCAAGGATACACTCTAAGTACCTATGAGAGTACCTCGGACAACATCGAAGTACCAATCACAAGAATTTATCAATCACATATGAAGGTACTTTGAAACAAAGGCATATGTACTTTCCCAATGTACAACCACATGCATGGTACTTAGCAAAAAAAAGACATGTACTTTCGAAATGTACAAACACATTCATGGTCCTTTGGAAACAAGGCATATGTACTTTCAAAGTATCGACCTATGAAAGGTACTTTGAGAGATAAAGGCATATATTTTGTCAATGTACCTATTATAGGTACTATAAATCTACCAAGTAATACAACAATATGTACAACGTGCCTATGTGGATACCCCTGGTTGTACCTTGAATTTGAACTACCATATAAAAAGCTACCATATTATTTAGCTTCACAAAGTACCTTTAATCCTAGTCTAATGGTGGACTTTGTGGATTTCCACCACCATCACTAGGCTTTGTGAACCACTAGTCAATAAACTTGCATTGGTAGTTACCAAAAGTACCATTATCTACTCAATCACAATCAAATGGTGGATTTTGAGAGTTCTACCTATTTGCTACCATTTATAAGGGGGAATGTTTTTTTGTGAGCTTTCAGTTTCGAGCTTTTACAATGGGAACTGTTTTTTTGAGCTTTTGAACCCTGATTTTACACAATTTATATCATTAAGTATCATTGTGTAGCCAAAAAAACTCAAAACCTCACAGTAAAATCATTCAACTACCAAACACTTTTTAGAAATATGGAAGCATAACAATGCTTATGCAAAATGAAATTTTACAAAAAGCACCATTTGTATGTGTTTTTGAGCCTGCACATAAAACTTGAATCGAATTTTTTTTGCCAGAGTCTCCTTTGTATGGAGACCTCTTCTAAAAAGAAATTGTACACCCTTTCTTGGGCTCGCACATGGGATTTCCTTCACATAAACTCTTATTTCCACTACCTTAATGATTTTGTGATCTCACTCAAATCAACACACAAGCCAATGGTGCCAGCATAATACAACTACATATAAAAGCACAATCAAAGTCATCTCCACATCATGTGGCCATCATGTACCAAACAAACACAAAAGAAACCTCCAAATGAAATGTATGGAGCACACCAAAATGCCATGTCAATGTCATATGGCTACCATGTACATCAAAATATAAATAAAAAAATCAAGATGTGTACTATTAGAACAATGTTTTCCCTATCAAGTGTGCATCCACAATCAACATTTCACAGGTCCACATGCAATGTCGGTCAAACATCTTTCATAGAGCACATCATCTAGCTCTAGACACATGCAATGCCTCATATCTTTTACAGAAGCTCGGCCCAAACCACCACACCCCGCAAACAAGTCCAAAACATAATCCTGAGGCTCAGTAAATGTTGCTAGCAACCACCTAACCATATAAAAAGTAAATTAGAAATATAATTCAAACACATATATACCATAACATTCACAAGTATCATAATTTAGACTAATCTTACCGAAAGAACAAAGAAGACCGGTCTGCCCCGCCTCTAAGAATGACACCATCAATCTCAATGGGGAAGATTACATCATCTATCATGTAGCTACAATCTGCTAGAAACAATCTTCTGGCAATTTTCTCCCCTGCCTCTCTATCATAGTGTGTCATAGGATGGCCAATACGATACCAAAGACACATGGTAAGGTCAAGTACCTGCATTAAAAATAAGTCAAATAATGTCATAGCTATAAAGTTTTTAGTTAGGACATAAAACTATGAAACTAAGTTTGTTATCTCACCGCCTCTCTAGTGAGTGGATGCCGATATGCCTTCTTGTTACACATGACGGTCCATGTACATAACAGCACAAGTCCTACCCTAGTAGCATCTGCAATAAAATCTCCAATATGCTCGACCATGCACATGGTGACTAAAAACCCCTCATCTCCCAAAAACTCACGAGCCACATCCATGCACCCTGTCACTAGACCCCTGGAAAATGTGTTCCACTTGGGAACACTCATGCCCTCTACAAAAGTGAATGATGTTATCTAAGCATACAACCATAGTTAGCTGTACGTATTACCCCAAAGAAAAGTTACTTACCCAACAGAATAGGTCCTAGACCATCCACAAGTAAACTTGTAGGAAAATCTGCAAAGATAAGCCTAGCCACCTCACGACAAGGCACACTATCTTTGCTATATAAATTCGTATTTTGTGTCGCAAAAAATTTGTTGATGCTACAGGAAAACCAAACATGAATCATGTTCAAAAACATAGAGCAATGCAAGAAGAAAATGCAAAGAAGTAAGCATTATGGAAATCCACTTATAAAGGGCAAACTTATCAATTTGTGATATATCCACAAGCAAAAGATCTACAACGGTTTGGTAATGGAACCCTACAAGCATTATCCAAATTAGATTTGAATTAGGAACTATGAAAGACAGTTTTGCTAACAATTTTATTAAAATTACCAGCAGATCGTGTGATCGGCCTTCTCTCCCAAGCCTCTCTCCCAAGTGAGGACTCTGCAACAAATGAAGTTGTGTGTGCTAATGAGGATGTAGTCGACACATTAGAAGAGGGTGTCATTTGGGGTATAGTGGTTGCCAAAGAGGACATGCCGAGCTCAATAGATGGCACAATGGGAGGCATCAAAGAGGGAGTAGGTAATCTTGATGTACTTGGAGGCTCCATGGTCGCTTTACCCTTCTTGAGTACATTGTTTGCTAGTGGAGTACCTTGAGAGCCACTCTCAAGGGTTTTTTGAGTAACTCCAAGTGAAACAGGAGGGAGAGACTCTTCTTGTGTCTCCTCTAAGTACTCACCACTCTCTTTTTGAAACCCTTTATTCAACAAGCATACAACACAATATCACATAGATTAGCACTAAAGTACGACATACGATCTCAAAAGAAAAGAGCAACAAGTGTATAGGTACTTACTTGCTCGTAATTCAAACTCTTGCTTTGGAATAACTCCCAGTGGATAATCCAACCACCAAGGACAAACATTGGCTTCCCATCTTGTCAAATTCCTTTCAATCAAAAAGGGAGAGAACATTCTATTCTCATCAGGCACATTAATCCACTCTCTAGTGAATAATGGGGCTTCATTCAATTCATGCATCTCAATGCATTGTATAAGCCATCTACAAAATTTTAGGGCATCAACCACTTTGAAAAGCACATACACACAATACTATAACAAATGACACTTAACCCAAAAAAAAAACGCTAGAGTCTCCTTTGTATGGAGTACACTTTTTCAAAATAAACCATAAGCCTTGTCTTGGGCTCCCACAAGGGATTTAAGTGTTTTCAACATTGGAATAATACACGCCCGTAGTGTCAAAAATAACCATCCACCCCATATTGGGCTTCCATAAGGAATTTAAGGATTTTTTGAAAATAAAAAATGATATGTCACCAATCTCAATACGACCCATTGTCACCTATATATGGCAAACAAATGAAATTCTCTTATTTTGCAAAGAGTGCAAGTGGAAGATGCAAACCTATAAATCACTCTCTTAGTCGACAGCACAAGCTCCGACATCTTCTCACTAGAGTCGGAAGATTTCACCGCATCCATTAGAAAAATAAAAGCCTGCACACATAGTAACAATCAAAAAACATACTCATCTTAATCTTGTGTAAATTAAAACATGTCTATATTCTATTAAAAACAATGTTGAAATATCTACCTGCAAAATATGATTTTCATGCTAATCTTGTAGAATAGATCAAAAGAATTTGGAAGTGGTGGACCTTCTACTTGTAGCCTTTCAATCATAAGTGTAGCTTTCCCATGCAAGTGAGCCCAATAAGTCTCCTTTTTCATGTAACTTCTAAAAAGCTTGTAATCACCAAAATGAGGATATTGTGGATCCTTAGACTTAGTGAGGCTCATTAGGTGCAAAATTATCTTCTTTCTACAAGAAAAAAATACAACATATCACTCAATCATACAACAAATCAAAATGGATCAAACACAATTACAAATGAGAAATTAATAGCTACAATACCTCTCAGAAGTGATTTTAGAGCTTGTCAAACAATAGAGCTTATCTCTAGTGATCTTTAGCATTCCAAGTTCATCCCACTTAATGCTAAAAAGAAACTTGAAGAACTCATCACCATTAAGAGGATTAGCGACTGATAGGTACTTGTATCCCCTATCTTTCAACCGTTCCTCTTCTACCTTTGTGGCCTTGTCAAGTCTCTTCTTCTTCTCAACATCATTTAGTCCAAGATCATCTAGCTTTGCTCTTTATTTGCACATAAATGTAGTGAACTCATCCTAATACAAAACACTGTATTGAAACCACAATAAAATTTAGCAGCAATTACCCAACATGTAGAGTAGATATCACCTTCCACACAAGTTGTGATATCAATCCACATGGAGTATTGTACCATGCTGCAGCACCATGGTAATACCATGCCTCAATAGTCATCTCCACTCTAGACTAATCTTTCATATCGGGTGTCAATTTTTGAAGGATAGACTCTTTATTTTCCATGCCAAATATTTGAAACATATATACTTCATGAGAGATGTTTGGCATCACATGTGCTCTAGAAATTCTGCAGCAAAATATAAAACAAATAGTTAAAATCAAACATTGTTAGCAAAAAAAAGAGAGCCAACATGCAACTAACAAACTTACGCATTGGAACTGTCAAGTGCAAGAAGCAACTCTGCTTCTTTTGCTCTAGACAACTCAAGGAATTGGCAACCAACACTAACATGGTATTGACCATTGCCCGAATACTCTACCAGAAAAACAATAATCACAATTTATAAAAAATAAAGCTTTATAACAAAAGAGTGAAAAAGGTAAAAGGTCTCACTTTCTTTGATTCTTTTCCACCATGTTTTAAGCCTGTGGTTTCTATCCCATACCAGAAATTTCTTTACTTTGAGCTCCAGCCACTCTCTACCAAGTGCTCTCTCAAACTCAACATTTCTTTCACGCCAAAGTGGTCCCTATTCCTCCATATCCACCGCGGTCACGGGAACGGTATCTCCTCTAGAATCCCCGATGGACACAATAAAATGCCCCATAGTTTCTAAATACCCAACAGAATTAAAAGAGGAAATGAACCATTCTACATCATCTCTAGCAAACATAACAGCCTCATGCACCATGAGACGACAAAGTGGAACAGACGGAGGCAATGTCTTCTTCTTGACATAAAACTGACTTAGAACATCTTTCATCAAGCCAAGTGAAATTTGCTTGCCTAGGTGTTTGGAATGCTTATTCTCATCATCCCCTTCATGATCACTATCTTCTTCATTGTCATGAGGTTCTTCAATGTGAACATTGGTCTCTACATAGATAAAACACACAAACATTTAATTGTCCAAAAACATACACAACTAGGATTAGATAGCCCAAGGTATTTAATTTACAAAAAATTTACCAGAGTGTCCTTTTCACAGAGACAACTTTTTCAAAAAAATACCGCACACCCTAAATAGGGCTCTCACATGAGATTTAAGGACCTTTTCTCAAACATAAACAAAAACAGTACTTAATATTTTCTCAGCAGCTATCAATGGTATGTATACAAAAAATTATACACCCTTTCTTAATCATATACATTGTTGAGCACAACCAAACTTTCTCAGCAAAAATCAAACATCCATAGAATTTAACCGTCTATCATTGCAATTTAATTACAAAATACAGCCATAATTTACTTGTGATCTCTACATCTTCTTCAACATTATTGGAGTCTTCATCAACCTGAGCCTCATCATCAATAAAAACAAATCTTTTAAGAATCCTAATCTTTTTACTTGGGGGAGTGTCTAAATGCCGGATTTGTGATGATGCCTCCTAATCGATAGTTCCCTTTGTTATACAACCGGATCTTAGCTTCATATTCACTTGACGGTTGCTAAAAGGCGAGATTGGAGGTTTTATTTTCTTGCAATCCCTCTTTGGTGACATTATCTACAAAACATATATTATGTAGTGTTTAGTTCATATAAGACATATAATTTGCAGCTAGGTATATATCAAATAAAGTAGACTACCTTCAACTTGGAAAATATACTTTAGAATGTAGATTATAGTATATAACACTATACGTGGTATACTATATGATATGTATTAAATAGTATAAAAATTACATGTAAGTATACAATATGTTACATAAAACCTCTTCGGTGTTATATATATAATATCTACTCTACGAAGTAATCTATTGTAGAACTATATTAGATATATATCTATGTTATATATATTATCTACTATACACTCTTTATTATATACTCTGTATACTATATATTTACAATATAGAAGGTATTCTACATATTAGGTATCCTATATTATCTACTGTAAACTCTATATAATATATACTCTTTATATTATATATTTACAACATACTATGTATTCTAGGTATTTTATATTATAACTCTCTAATTCTATTATATACTTTATATTATATATATACTAATTATATTATAAATCCTAATATATATATATATATATATATATATATATATATATATAATATCTAGTATATACACTCTATATTATATATATTACATAATATATAATCTATTAACGATATATTATATTATGTACTTTATTGCATATACACAATATTAGCCTTGAACCAATTAGGTGTACATACATTATAAGATATACCACAACTCCAAATGCTAAAAAAGAGGGGGGAGACAGAGCTCCCCCATCATCTGCACGAGCACAGATGATGGGGGAGCTCTATCTCTTTTTTTAAGTTTTGAGTTGTGGTATATCCCATAATGTATTTATACCTAATCGGTTTCAAGTCAAATGGTTGTAATAAAACGCATATGATCATCAATTATCTCCTTCACTAGGTTCACTGTTAGTATATAATATATAATTACGTTATGTATATTACTATATAGTATTTATACGTCTATATATAGTATATAATATATAACTACGTTATGTATATTATTATATATAGTATTTATACGTCTATATATAATATATAATATATTATCGATATATTACTTAATATATACTATACATACGTTAATATAAAGTAATTAGTATCATATACGTTAATCATTATATGTCTAAGTTATAAAATGTTGGTATATGATAATAATGTTAAATAGCATATACAATATATGATAGTATTATATAATTACATTATGCATTATATATGATATAATAACATTAAATATACGTTAAGTATATATTATGATCATAGTAATATTTTATTAGTATATTGTATGTTATATTATAGAAATGTATCATACGGCTACAATGGTAGTTATATAGAGTACCATGACATATTTAATCCTTGTTAAATGGAGGATTTTGAGTAGTTCTATCTACTTGTGCCTTGTTAAGTACCAAGACTCCATTGGCACTTGTGGAAAGTACCATGTAAAACATGATCAGAGTCAACTGCTAGAATATTTAGAGTTGCACTTGTCATCTACTATCTGAAAACTCTATGAACCACACAAAAAGCTCACATGGTACTTACATTTCACTTAAAAGCCTAGATGCAAGGCTTAATTTTATACACAATGTATCTATCTTGATACATACCTCTATACAATCAATGTCGTCTCTAACCTTTGAGTTTCTTGCGTCAACACCAAGAGCTATCAATGCACTTGAGAGAGCAATGATCTTTGCATCAATCACCATCACTGAGAATGAGATGCTGCTCCCTCCATGCTGTCTTTTAGTGTTTGAAGCTCATTCACTTGTCCTTGAAGCACTGCTGCAGCTGAAGATGTTCCATCTATCTTCCACATGCTCTAACTTTTCTCTTATAGTTGCACTTGGACTGCATTTAGTGTGCTTTTCACACTCTCTAGTGTAGTCTTTCTTGCAGAAAACATCTGCTCCACTTTCGACACAATTTGGAGGTTAACAGAGCTGCAATTCAGAATTCCATCAGGACCCAAACTGCAAGAAATAGAAGTTATCCCCCCATGGTCAATGAGAGATTTCAGAGTGGATTGTGTGGTCTAAATCACTAGCTGATCATTATCATTGCAGTCAGTCCAGTTCTTGAGCTTTTTTTCCATCACGCTCACGAGCTTCTTGCAATGATCTAGAACTTGCTCACCAAAAACAACTCATACAACCTTCCGCTGACTCGTTGGACTTTGAAGGCAGCTGAGTATTTCTTATATACAAAAAAGGTTAAAGACTTGTGCGTGATTTCTTTGTTGGCTGGTATGGATTGATGTACTTTGTGAAACAATTACCTACATTCTTCTACATATTTAGGCTCCACCATATGCAAGAAGATCTTGGCACCCTTCTCCCTTTTCTTTGTGAAGTCTACCAGCCAATCCTGATCAATCACATCCTCATCAGACAAATGTTGGTACAACTTGCCTTTCAAACTTAGACAATACTCCTTGTGTAGGTTATGTCGTGTAAAGTAGAATTTGGTCTACTTGGGATATTGAGCCTTCCAAGATGCTACTATTGGGCACAAAAATTTAGAGAGAAGGGAATTAGTAAAAACACTTCCAGCACCATGTAAAATTATGCATTCAACAATAAAACTTATAAAATGTGGACATGGGAAAAATATTGGCAAACCTTGAACACCTAGTTTTTAACCTCAAAGTACTAATTTAACAAATTCATCCATTTGTGAGAAGGAAATGGGTGATTACCATTGGTCTTAGTAGAGGCAGAAAAGGTGTCCTTTGACGACATACTTGCACCACTCTTGGGTTTGTTGCTGCTGGAATGCAAGCTGGTGGATGACACCTCAAATGGTGATTTGTTTGGTAAGGTGCACTTTTAGTGTCTTCATGGAGTCCCAATAAAAAAACATCAAATCCCTATTGGACGCTCCTGTTGTCCCAACCCTCAGAACCCTCCAATTGTGCAAGAAGAAATTAGGTGTACCATCCCTATTCCAAGCACATTATCTTGGCAAATGAAGCATGACCAATCCCTATCATCAAGCTTTACAAAGGATGGTAGCATATATGTATAATGTGTCAATACAAGAGCATGCCCAAGATATGACCACGATCCTATCACTATAGAATAAGATAACATAAGGTACAAACTAAACATGAAGAAGGCATGGTGGAAGCTCAAGTAGAAAGACAAGAAGCTGAGGATTTTAAAAGCCACTTGCTACCACAACAACAGAAGTTCACAGCACCACAAGGCGATTAAAGCATAAGAATCAGCAAGTTGCCAAAGACACAATCCAAGAAGCACTAGAGACAAGCACTACTCCAGAGATAAGAACAAGAGGCACAAAGAGAGTCTATAGTGCTAGAGATTCTTGCTGAAAAGACACATAGGTTAGCTGAGATTTCCATTGATGAAATGAAAGCACGAATTGCAACAGCAAAAGAAGAGCACTAGAAAAATTCAATGGAATGGGAAATCAAAATCTTACATTTAGTCAATCTTTAGCTACTTAGACCGACTAAGATCAATGAAGATTGGTATACCAGAGCCCTCCCAACCCCACTAATTTGGTATGAGTGTCTTTGTCACAAATCTGCCATTGAGTAGGAAATGCAAAATCTCAATCCAGTGAGCAACAACCAAAATGGAGGAAGGCATGGATTGGAAAACATCTTGAGTGGTAGATCCACATGATGCAAGCTCCCACTCAACTTGAGCAAGATGTTACCTTTTGCCTAGTGTTGAGAGTTAGAACTTGGAGTCAGCATGAGGCAATACAAGAGACACATCGCAACTGGCTGAATTACCCAGCCTTGCTAGGCCCTAAAGACAACGAAAGATTAGATGAGAAATACATTCTAGGTGCCCTCACCACATCAGTAAAGCAATATGAAGGTTTACTAGATTTTTCCTGTCAAATGAGCAAAAGATATGCAGAATGATGGCCGCTTGCATCATCATGTATCATAAACCATGGATTTCAAAAACACCATGGCCATCCTTCTTGGAGGGAAATAAGGGCTTAGTCTATAATCTCAGCTAGCAACCACATGAGTAGATTTTGCATGGATTCTTTGCGTGATTGATGTTCATGCCCTCATATTTCATGATAAAATTTGAGGAGTCATTCTATACAAGGCATTTCACAATGAATGCCACCATTTTTGGACCATAAGTTAATAATCTTCATTCTATACAAGGCTTACCATTTTTGGAGTTACAACGCCATGGAACTCCATCAAACACACACCATCAAATTGTTTGCCCCCAACGATGCACAACAAGCAATGTAATATCAAGAAGGGCTGAAATGGCAAGCAAATTTCTACGTGAAATGTCAACCATACATTTGATAACTACCTCGGTTTTGACTCATGTGCTAGTCTCATCGAGATCTACATGTGGATATCTACATTGCAAGCGGTGGTGCAGCCAAAGTTGGTCGATCGTAGAAGATGGCATGGCAGATATGTGCAAGCTAGTAGAAGCATGGCAAAAGGCTAGAGAAGCTAGAAAGATCATGGGCAGACAGGTAGCAACGAATATGTATGGTTGATGCGGTTTACAGGCCAAGGAAGGCTCCAAAAGGGGCTAATTTGAGGAGCAAACAAAGGAGGTTCAAGGTGAAGTATTTGGGCCTAGAAATGTAGAGCTCAAGATGTTGAAGGAGTAGGTCTAGACGGCTCATCAAACTGAGCTATAGAGCCCAAGATATTGAAGTTTGAAGATGCAGCGCATTGCGGATCCAAGCTGGGTAGGGCAGCTGGGGACAGGTGGCCCAAGTGGATATCAGTGTATAGGTGCATAGTGCTCGATTTATGGATCATACCTATCGTTTTAGATTGCAGATTAGAGCTACGGATTGCTAGATATGGCCATTTGAAGTTTTGCCGGGGGCCGAGTTGGTGCCCACCTACTAACCGCATGGGGAGTCATGCCATCCGGTGTTTTTTGGACCTCAACAGAGTTCAAGAAGGTGCTATGTAGTGTATGGAGCTAACAGGAATTGACAGCTCATCAAATGGAGTCCGAAGCGGGAAGTTATAGAAGTCGAAAAGATCGGGTGGATTTTTTTGTGATTGATTGCAGATGAAATATAGCATTTTTGCGTCCTCGGTTTGGGGTCTTGGAGAATCTCAAAATGTGGCAAGGACGTGGAGAAGAAAGTGAATCATCTGAGCTTTTGGCCAGATTTTGTGGCTCGATAATAGTAGTTTTATAAAAGGTATTTTGGGACTTTTTGAAGGCTTGGAGGCCATGCTATCAAGAGAAAGCCACGTGGCAAGGATTAACCCCATAGATGGATCTCAGATGAAAACCAGGAGGGTATAAAGGCCAAAAAAAGGTGCCCCTTTAGTTGTGTGGAGGCGTGAGGGGAGCTCCCCTTTGTGAGGCTATTGTGCTTCCCGTGGGCGCTGCACTGGTGGCAATGGGGGCAAGGCCCGGGCATCTTGGCCAGAGAAGGCAAAGGCAGTGGTGGCGCGTCGGCCCTGGCGGCATCCCGTCGGTCTGTCTGGCAGGCGGTGTGAGCAGAGAATTGATGACAGGGTTGCTTTGTTGCCAAGGCTTTTTGCCAATGTAGGCTTTTTGCCATTTGAGCTTTTTTGCCAGAGGCTTTTTGGAATGTTGAAGTTTTTGCCGAGGGTCGTGCCAGCAGGAAATTGGTTGTACATGGTGTTGTGTATATGCAAGAAAAAACCATCATTGTGTCTCTTGAAGTCATTCCCCTTTCCCCCCTCTCTTCTCTGCTTTGTGTGTGCGTGTTTCTGGGTGTGTGTCGGCGTGTGTGCCCCCTGAGGTTTGTCGTGCAAAGGGAGATAGACAAAGGTTGTGTGCATGTGGAAGGCTGTGAATTGGGCAGAGCAAAATGATTCAGTCTATTTGGTGCATTGCAGAGCATGTGTGCGTATGGCCGTGTGCAGGTGGTGGTTTGCTTTTGCGGACAGTGTCAAGTTTTGAAGGTGAACTCTAGTGGATTGGGGTGCTATGTATACCCTAGGCTATAGTGAGGCATTGTGTTGTGTATTAAAAGCATCAACAAAATGTGAAATAGCTTTGAAGAGCTCCCAATTATCTTCTTGCAATTGAAAGGTATGAAGATCACTATTAGAACCCACACCTCTAATCCTTTTCCACAATTAATAATTTTCACCTCAACTACTCCACAATTCTTTTTTGTGGTTAGAGATGATTGGAAAACATCCAATGTAGCAACAAAGAAAAATCTCTTGGATTAACAACAAGTAGGAAGATAGAGCTTTAACCATCCTGTGCTACATATCACAAAATAAGGAATGGTGCTAAACAACATGAATGTCATAGAGTACCTTATGCACTCTCTTGTTGTTGAAAATAGTTTCCTGATAAGACTTGCACAAGACCTTGTATGGTTCTTCTCCATCTCTCCATAATGCCTTAATCTCCTTGCACTTTCCACCATCCCAAAACTCATCTATTTTGGACTCAGTAGATGTTGCCTCTTTCCCAAGCAATCACTTTTTGTTTCTCCACATCTCAAGTAAATCATGAAAAATGGTTTGGCTCCTAGATAGACGCTTTAACTGTTTCCCAGTAGAGATGTACTCAAAGCACATCATTTCCTTTCAAGAAATACTACACACAGAGCATTGCTCAAAGAATTCTTTGCAATCTCTTTTTAGCTTTCTTTTTCATTGTTGATTTCTAGTACATATGCATAGTACAACATTCCCATTGTAGTTATCCTCTAGACTAGGAGGATATAACATAGGAGAATGTGTATTACTCTATGTACCTTGACACACCCTATATCTATGCATCTATCATGGCAAGCGAGGAAAACATGGTGTTTAGGTGATCCCAACATGCTAGCGCAAAGACGTCACCCAAATTCCCATCCTAAGCTAGTGGGATCTGAATCAAAAGTTTGCTCAAGCTATTTTCCTCTTCTTGCATCTTGTGTCTTCCGACACAAGAACCTCCCATGCAGGGATTTAATATTTATGTAATTACCATTTTGTGTGATCACAAGGTCTTGTTGACATATTTACATGATCACGCCGGTTCAGAGCCACCTAGAAACCCACAAAAAGCCCGCCGATATTTTTGTGGTTCCTTACGGGCCCGTCAAGATTTTGCATTTTCCCTATCGGGCCCGTCAAGAAAGCCCTTAAGCCTGGCGGGCCTGCATCTTAATATATAGAGGGCCCTGATCGGGCCCATTGGGTGTTTTTGTTGAGCCACACACACACACACACTAAAATGTAGTTATCGAAAGTGGGTACCTCACGTACACTCAATTGATATTCCACCGTGTCTATCCCCACACTGTATGGAACGGTCAGTAAATTTCCTATGGATGATGAGAGGTTGACAACCTTTTTTGTCATGGATTAGGAAATAATCTTGGCATGAATACGCTAGTCCCATATACTTCACACAAGCAATACTTGCCCAGTCTGCTAGGTTTTCTAATTGCACTCGGGGTATTTCTCATCCAATCTTGGATCACATTCATAAAGGCTAGCATCCTGAGTAGGCCCATGCTTTGATACAATATAACAACTTGCTACAAACCACTAATGGTCTGATCATGAAGTCATGGCTCCCTTTTGGCTCATACACCTCGTAGGCCGCATGGTCTCCTCTTCTATGAGTGTAGGCATGTTCCTACTCATCCTTTCCTTTGCCAGCCTTGTTCTTCTATGCATGTTACCCCTTGTACACTCCTCCTCACTCGACAACACCTCTAAGCCAACCTGTTGTTTCCTTATCTGGCTCCAGTTTGTGCTAACTACTGAATATTAGTACCGCACGCACGGCCATTTTTCCTGCTCCTCATCACTATGCCAAACGGGATCTCACCCTTGTCGGTTCCTCCTTGTTCATCAAACCCTTCAGATTGTCTCTTGGCTGGCTTGTCCTGGGGATTCTCTTACATGAAGTGTTGTAGTTTCCCATCGTTCATTTCTCTCTCCATCTCTACCGGTACACCCCTTTGTGGTCACTGTCTGCGTAGGCGCCAGGTAATCCTTGATTAGCCCATCATCACATCCTCATGGGAGGTTACTCAACACACACACACACACACACACATAGACATACACACACACACACACACACACACACACACACACACACACACACACACACACACACACACACACACACACACACACACACACACACAATCTGGCAATGGAATAGAGAAAGAGAGGATCTCAAGTCCATGCACATAGAGGTATGATTGATCAAATGCTGCTTGATCTAGCCATCTATTAGCATCGCCATATCTCATGTTATGCAGTAAAATGTTACTTTTGTGGTTCCTCTTAAGGCACACCCTGGTGATGAGTGCTTACGGCCTCAACATTACTATTGTACTTGTAGCTGCCACTTGCAAAATGCAACATACAAATGGGCTGGCATGGTTCCAACATGATAGCAAGAGGTTGGATCATACAAAGCTTGGCAATCCAACACGAGGAAGGAGGATATGCGCAGCCGCTCCTCACACATATAGTCGAAGACTCACCAGGTAGGTGCTTTGCATCTACTTAGAATGGCAGTAGTAATCTTTTACTTGGGTAAGTGATCAAACCAATTTGTGAATTCTATCAAACACCTCTTAATTTGAGATTACCCATAGGTAGGTGCCCGTGCAGCTACTTGGAATCTGGCCAATTTTAGTTTTGCTAGATAATTAAGGTGTTTTTGAAGTACAACACAATGATAATATAGAAGAATAATTTAGTACTTAAATACTTTTCATCATTGGAATATTTTGTACTTTCAACCTCCTGTGAGGGTCTCATAAGAGATAGAAGTGAATGGAATTTTTGAAAACATGATCCAAAAATAAACAAAATGCTGGAAATTTTTTTGGAATTGTGCATTGCACACACACAATGTGGAATATTATCACTCATATCATGTCGGCTACTGATTGCATACTCCAATTTATAAAATGAAATCTGTTAGAGACGCTTTTGTTAGAGGTAATCTTGTCAAAAACTTGCATAAAAAACATATAATGCTAACAAATGTGATTGTAGCTTGAATGGGGATGAGACCTGTCATGAGGTCTCCTTCTAATGATTGAATCTTATGAGCATGATTCTCTTTCAGCTATTTGAAGTCTTTTACACACACACACACACACACAAAAGCGATGTACAATGAAACAATCAAATTGACAGCTCTGTCTAACTCGGTGGTACACAGTGTTTGCAAGGTTACTGGGTAATGTATGTTGAGGTTCGGGATATCTTCATACCAGCATAATGATAATGTTAACTGATTTTCTCTTAGGCCTTGATTGATTATGTGTTGGACTTTGCATATGTTTGATGTTAATATTGGTATATCAAAAAGTTACTTTTTTACTTGTTTTTTGAGATCTTGTTGAGCTATTTATAGCGAGCTCATGCACACTCACAAGAAGGGATGCACTGTTCTCTACAAACTGACGCGCTCAAGGTTTTCTTAATGGTTGGGAATTTTAGCAGGATGTATTATTCATCGACCTTGCATAGTTTTTAAGATAAACAACGTACAGTTTTTGGACACAAAAAGATATTTTATTGATATATATATGTAGGCATACATAGTTAAAAGTGGTTTGAATTGGTATTGGTAAAGCACATCTTCATTCGGCAAAGCAAAGGTACATATGGCACATATAGGCACATAACTAATTGTAATAGATAAGATGATTTTGTTTATGATACTAAGCCTTAAACCTCCTATGGAGGGTCTCATTAAGAGAGGGCATTTACTGGATTTTTTGAAAATTGCCCCAATTATAAACAAGACTCTGCCCGATTTTGGTCACATTGTTTACATTGGTTTTTTTTTTATAAATGCTTTCAATAACAACGCACTAATACACCTGTCTCAGAAAGGGGCTCAACTTTCTTTGTTGACCAAGAGATCTACTTAATTGTTGTGTAAGGTCCCCAACCCGCCTATACCGAGATCGGGATGGGATCCTTGACATGTCTCTAGGTCTGATAAAAATCGGAGTCTCTAAACAAGAAAAATCCAAGGAATAGACCTTTACCATTGACAATGGCTTGGGTCTATAGCCTTAGAAGCAGACCTAGTCCTGTCTCGCAGCAGAAACGGGACAATGAATTCAAACGGCCTTAAAAAAATAAAAAAAAATCTTATTTAGGCCCTATAACTTCATCATTCAGATTATGGTTTCCTTAGCCAACGCTTTTTTCCCCCTAACATATGTGAGGGAACAGCCGTTGGTGGATTCCTCTTCCAAGTGAGAAGTTTCTAAAACGTTTTACTGCACGGGAATGGATAGTTACCTGACTAATCAGGTCCACCCGTCCATGATTGACAACCTTAGTCAATCCCCACTTACCACCCCGCACTCACACATGATTCGTTTATCTTATTATCACATTGTTTTAACATTTAAAATAATGGTTTCTTTTTAACATTCCATCACAGTAATTCCTTGAAGACAACATTGAAAGCATTCTTTTAGAAAACAGACATCTTTAAACTTAAGACAGGGTACTATCAATCAAAACATTGTCCACAATAACAATGACTAGTACCCTTCTTGTCTCAAGACCACCTAAGGGTGAAAAACAGCACCCATTCCTTATTCAAATCCGGAGTGGATAAACCCCCACCCAAGGTTCCGGGTGCCCATACACCAAACCAGTTGCCCATACAACCGGGCAGCTCCCCTAGGATAAAAACGGTATCCTAACTTATGTAGAAACATCAAGACATGACACAGAGTAGAAACTCATCGTTCATGGGGGTAACCGACTTAACCGTGGCTAGAAAGCCAATCATTATCATCAATTTATATCAAGGAGTCGGAGGTGTCTTGAGACAAGCTGTCTTAAGGATGATCAAACATATCTTTCCTAATTCAACTAGTTTTAACCCAAACAATTCTTTCCTACATTATAAACAATGCATGCTGGAAGTTACCTTCCGTTTTCAACCAGTTTATCCTTCTTACGTATGCAATGCTAACTTATAAAAGAACTTAAACTAATTAAAGACTTAATTGAATAATGGGAAACCCACCTGGGATTGATTGGTCATCTGTTGTTGCGCTGGCGCCTAAAGACTCTCCTCCGTAGGCCTACTACTAGGCCCGGCTTCGCCGTCATGCAATGCTCTAGTTCGTTTTGGAGCTACGTCCTCATCATCAGATGTAGGATTTGCTCGGGTCCTTTTTGGTATCATAACTTCTTATCCTTATAAAAAGGACGTCTAATTATTAGGTAAATAGTTCAAAATCTAGACTTAACCTTTGTATTCAACCGTAACCCATCCAAGGTTAAATTTATAGTCTTAATTGGTAAATTCTTGACCTAGTAATTTCTTATATGAGTGATAGGTGGAGGTATATATAAGCTCACAGTATCGTTACCTAACTTGTAGTGTGGGTATCTTTAATCTTGGTTCACATTCATAAAGGCTAGCATCGTGAGTAGGCCCATGCTTTGATTCAATATAACAACTTGCTACAAACCACTAATGGTCTGATCATGAAGTCATGGCTCCCATTTGGCTCATACACCTCGTAGGCCGCATGGTCTCCTCTTCTATGAGTGTAGGCATGTTCCTACTCATCCTTTCCTTTGCCAGCCTTGCTCTTTTATGCATGTTCCCACTTGGACACTCCTCCTCACTCGGAAACACCTCTAAGCCAACCTATTGTTTCCTTATCTAGCTCCAGTTTGCGCTAACCACTAAATATCAGTACCGCACGCATGGCCAATATTCTTGCTCCTCGTCGCTACGCCAAACAGGATCTCACCCTTGTGGGTTCCTCCTTGTTCATCAAACCCTTCAGATCGTCTCTTGGCTGGTTTGTCTTGGGGATTCGCTTACATGAAGTGTTGTGGTTTCCCATTGTTCATTTCTCTCTCCATCTCTACCGGTACACCCCTTTGTGGTCACTGTCTATGTAGCCGTCGCCAGGCAATTCTTGATTAGCCCATCATCACATCCTCATGGGAGGTTCCTCAACACACACACACACACACACACACACACACACACAAACACACACACACACACACACACACAAACACACACACGCACACACACACAATCTTACAATGGAATAGAGAAAGAGATGATCTCAAGTCCATTCACATAGAGGTATGATTGATCAAATGTTGCTTGATGTAAGCATCTATTAGCATCGCCATATCTCATGTTATGCAGTGAAATGTTACTTTTATGTTTCCTCTTAAGGCACACCCTAGCGATGAGTGCTGACGGCATCAACATTACTATTGTACTCGTAGCTGCCACTTGCAAAATGCAACATACAAATGGACTGACATGGTTCCAACATGATAGCAAGAGGATGGATCATACAAAGCTTGGCAATCCAGCACAAGGAAGGAGGATATGCACACCAGGTAATGGCAGTAGTAATCTTTTACTTGGGTAAGTGATCAACCAATTTGTGAATTCTATCAAACACCTCTTAATTTAAGATTACCCATAGGTAGGTGCCCGTGGAGCTACTTGGAATCTGGCCAGTTTTAGCTTTTCTAGATAATTAAGGTGTTTTTGAAGTACAACACAATGATAATATAGAAGGATAATTTAGTACTTAAATACTTTTCATCATTGGAATATTTTGTACTTTCAACCTCTTATGAGGGTCTCATAAGAGATAGAAGTGAATGGAATTTTTGAAAACTTGATCCAAAAATAAACAAAATGCTTGCGAATATTTTGGAATTGTGAATTGCACACACTTAATGTGGAATATCATCACTCATATCAGGTTGGCGACTAATTGCATACTCCAAGTAATAAAATGAAATTTGTTAGAGACGCTTTTGTTAGAGGTAATCTTGTCAAAAACATGCATAAAAAACATATAATGCTAACAAATGTGATAGTAGCTTGAATGGGGATGAGACCTGTCATGAGGTCTCCTTCTAATGATTGAATCTTATGAGCATGATTCTCTTTCAGCTATTTGAAGTCTTTTACACACACACACACACAAAAGTGATGTACAATGAAACACTCAAACTGACAACTCTGTCTGACTCGGGGGTGCACAGTGTTGGCAAGGTTATTGGGTAATGAATGTTGAGGTTAGGGATACCTTCATACCAACATAATTGTTGAAGATGTTGAAACAGGAAACACAAGGAAGACAGAAACTCAGAGTAGGAAGAAGATGGAGAAGGAGAAGACACAGAGCTTGTGTACGAGATCTCTGTAGTCTCTCTCTCTCTCTGTATTAGAATAATAGTGTATACAAACTCAGAGCTACAAAGCTTATATGAAACCCTAAGAGATAAGGTCTCCTTTCACACCAGATGTCCAGGGGGAAAAACCCAGTGGGAGAAAAGTGCCCCTGGTGAAGCGCGTATACACACTAACACTACTACATGTCTACAAATCCCCCCTGTAGTGATAGTGTGAATCCGTACAAGGTAGCAGATCATCATGTGTATGAGAGTAAGCCCAAAGATTTTCGGAAAGCTTCAAACTTTTCTCATGATAACGCCTTTGTAAATAGATCTGCAATGTTATCCTGTGTAGGACAGTAAGTTAGTGTGATCTCCCCTGCATGTAGCCTTTCCCTGACATAGTGGTAGTGAACCTCTATGTGCTTTGTTCTTGCATGAAATACTGGATTCCTTGCAACTGCCATAGCACTCTGACTGTCAGTGAAAATGGTAGTGGGTGCCTGTTGACACTCACAAAGATCTGCCAATAACCTGCGTATCCATACACAATCAACTGTTGCCGTGAAAGCTGCCTTGTACTCAGCTTCACAAGTTGATGTAGCCACTGTGGGTTGCTTCTTGCTTAGCCAAGATATACATGCATTTCCCAAGAAAAAACAATTGCCACTTGTGGAATGTCGTGTGTCAAAATCACCAGCCCAATCTGAATCGCTGTAACCAAGAAGCTGCATAGAACTGTGTTTTCCATACATATCCCCCCTTGGAAAGAACATGGCAAGATTAGGGGTACCTGAAAGGTAACGAAGTATGCGCTTCACAGCCTGCCAATGATGCATACCTGGGCTGTGCATAAATCTGCTTGCTTGTGAAACCCCAAATTGAATGTCTGGACGAGTGTTGCCTGCCAAATATATCAAGCAACCAACGGCTGCTGCATAAGTATGTACATCAAACGATTCTCCAGCATCGTGCATGCTCAACTTTGATCCAGTTTCTACGGGTGTAGAGATTGGCTTACAATTTTGCATACCAAACTTGTCCAAAATTTTATGCAAATATTTTGCCTGCAACATGTATATGTCATCCTCTGATTGCACAAACTGAATACCCAAGTAATAATGTAGCAAACCAAGATCAAACATCTCAAAGGTTTTTCTCAAAGCATCTTTAAACGCTTCAATTTCATCTGCACTATTGCCTGTAAGAAGCATATCATCCACATAAAGTGTTAGCATAATGAGAACTCCATCTCTCTTTTTGACATACAAAATACTTTCTGTTGGACTATTCTGAAATCCCTGGCCAATCAAATAAGTATGTATCTTCTCATACCATGCTCTTGGAGCCTGTTTGAGACCATACAAAGCTTTACGCAATCTACATACCTTTTGCTCTTGACCTTTTACAACAAAACCACTTGGTTGACTTACATAAACTTCTTCCTGCAAATCACCATTCAAAAAAGCAGTTTTGATATCCAACTGATACACTTTCCAACCATGATGAGCAGCAATTGCAACTAGTGATCTAATTGTGGACGCACAAGAAGTAGGAGCAAAGGTTTCATCATAATCTATGCCTTTCTGTTGCGCATAGCCTTTTTCCACAAGCCTTGCTTTGTACCTGTCAACAGTACCATCTTGTTTCCTTTTTACCTTAAAAACCCACTTTGTACCAATAGGCTTTTTACCTATAGGCAAGTCCACTAGATCCCATGTATGATTCTTATGAATAGAATCAATTTCTTGCTGCATAGCATCTTTCCACTGAACACACTCTAAAGCTTGTTCAAATGAATCAGGCTCATCTGCATCACAAAGAGTGCTAAAGCAAGCCAAATCTACTTGCTCTCTACCAAAAGTAGTACCAGCACGTGTTTTTCGTGGCAACGGTGCATCCAACTTGCTATCCTGCAAAGTTTTCTGAACCCATTTAGGCAAAGTTCTTTCTTCCCTGAGAACTTCTTGCTCTTCACGCACAATTTCCTCTACATCATGAGGTGTCACATACTGATCAAAAGATTGATCAAGATTATCAACCTATTGTGATTCTTGATTCTCCACAAAAGAAGGAAGAAAACCTTCAAATACATCATGTGTCTGCATATGCGGTACATCAAAAGCAACCATAGGTTGAGCAGTAGTTTCTGCAAAAATTACATCACGACTTTCAAAAATCTTGTTTGTAGCAGGATTGTAAAGTCTATAACCTTTACTTCCACTACTGTACCCCACAAATATACATTTGATTGCCTTATCATCAAGCTTCCCACGTAACTGCTGAGGGATGTGAGCATAAGCAAGACAACCAAAAACACGAAGATAACTGACTGAAGGTTTTCTATCATACCAAGCTTCATATGGAGTAATGGTATTCAAGGCACGAGTTGGACACCTGTTCAAAACATGTGCTGCACAAGCAACTGCCTCCATCCATAGCTTATGAGGCAAACTCTTAGCCTTGAGCATACATCTAGCCGTCTCCATTAAAGACTTGTTCTTCCTTTCTGCAACACCATTCTGTTTTGGTGTGTATGGCATAGTGCATTGGTGTTTAATTCCTTTCTTTCCCAAAAAATCCTTAAATGCACCTGACATGTATTCACCTCCTTGATCGGTATGAAGAGTCTGTACTTTGCAACATGTTTAATTTTCAACCATGGCGACATAATGTTGAAAAACTGCAAACACATCTGACTTTGCTTTGAGTGGATACACCCAACAAAACCTGGAAAAGTCATCAATGAAGGTCACAAAATAAAGGATGTTTCCTATAGATGGCGTCCTCATAGGAGCACATACATCACTTTGTACAAGATGCAACTTTCGTGTCGCTCTAACTGAACCATCCTGCAAAAATGCAAATCTGTGCATCTTTCCAAGAACAACCTTCACATACATGTCTTGGTGGAATCTCCAATAAAGACAAATCATGCACCATATTATGACGTTGTAAAGTCATCAAAATGCCATAACTAACATGCCCGAATCTAGCATGCCACAACTCAGCATCCTGCATTGCCTGAGTCTTTGTTTCTGCAATACATACCTGAATCTGCTTTTCATAACGATCTAGCACAAATAGTCCATTTTCCAGCGTACCTGTAGTGATAAGAGAATAACCATTCTCTCGATCTCGTACAACACATCTGTCATCCTCAAAAATGACCCGAAGACCATTTTTTGCAAGAGAGGATACAGACAAAAAATTCTTCTTGATCCCTGGAACATATAAGACATCTGGCAAGCATAAATCTGAACCATCTGAAATGGTAATCAAAATCTTACCAACTCCTTTGATTGGATAAGAAGCATTATTTGCACATGTCACCTTCTTTCCTGCTGGAGCTGCATCCAATGAACAAAACAAATCCTTCCTTGAAGTAATATGCCTGGATGCACCACTATCAAAGTATCAAATCATTTGTGTCTTGTCAACACTGTAAGCAAAAAAATTTGAACATACTACAAAAGCATAAGAATCCTGCACAAAGTTTGCAGACTCTTCTTTAGCTGTAGAAGAATCACCAGAAGCTGAAACAACCAAACTTGACTCTTTCTTCTTTTCTTTAGCAATTCGCTTTTTACACTCACTAATGTAGTGACCAAGTTTCTTGCAGTAGTGACATTTACCTTTCTTCTTGGACTTGTCGGAATCACCTTTAGAATTCTCTGAAGATTGTCCTGCACTAGACTTGGAGTGATGAGCACTCTCTTTACCCTTGTTTTTGTTCTGTACAACAAGAGCATGATCCATACCATCCACCTGTAAAGACTTGTTCTTACGTGATTGATCCTCCTGCAATAGCAAAGCCACTAACTCTTCAAAATGAAGAGGCTCAGGATTAGCTCGCAAAGACAGAGTCAAAGAAGTCTGAAAAGTCAAATAAGATGGTGTTAGTGATTTGAGTGTTTTGGAAACCAAGTCCTTCTCTGGAATCACTTCATCAATGCTAAGCAATTGCTCTTTAAGATCCCTGATTTTTGTAAGATGCTCGACAATATCGTCACCTTAGTCCATCTGTATTTTGTCAAGTTGTTTCTTCAAAAACTCTATTCTGGCAGCGTTTCTTCCTCCAAACATAGCTTGCAGAGTGTTCCAAGCATCCTCAAAAGTTCTGCAAGATCTGATATGTGGTGTTATTATCCTCTTTATGGTTAAGTCAATCACAACCATAGCTTGTGCATCTTTAGTATCCCATCTCTTTTGCTCTGGAGTGACTTGTGAGGGTCCTGCACCAACAGCTGCACCACGACCAGGCGTGGCAGGTGCAATGCTACCTGGACGAACTTCATCTCCAGATACATAATCCCACAATCCTTTACCAACCAAAACATTTTTGGCCATAGAAGACCAAAGAGAATAGTTGGTACCATCCAATTTGTCTTCGGATGTAAACGCACCAAAAATCTCTTTCTCCGTAGATTGAGCCATACTGTGGATGCACACAAGAGAGCAAAAGAACCTCCAAGAGATTCAAAAATCTCCTCTCCAATGCAAGCAAAACTCTACACAAAATCTCAGCACAAAGCTAAGACAAGCTGCTTCCCAAAAGAACTGTTTACCTGAAGAAAATCTGTCAAAAAGCACACCCTCTTGATCTAAACGCCTCCGAAAAGTAACTTCTGCTACGCTGCTCAGAACAAAATTCT
The DNA here is from genome assembly GCF_014529385.1 of Adiantum capillus-veneris. Lineage (NCBI taxonomy): Eukaryota > Viridiplantae > Streptophyta > Polypodiopsida > Polypodiales > Pteridaceae > Adiantum > Adiantum capillus-veneris. The sequence goes on from NW_028221702.1 coordinate 44,552, forward strand.
AAGGGCTCGAACGGCTTCGAAAGGGAGGTAAAACCTCAGGTCACCTACTCAGAATACTCCCGGAACGTCGAGGATGCTCCCACGAGCAAATTTTCCGAAAACTGCCTGAAAACTGCGATTGCGCGTGCGGACGCGAAAACGCAAGTAGAGGCTCTGGAAATCACCTTGCTCTGATACCAATTGTTGAAGATGATGAAACAAGAAACAGAAGGAAGACAGCAACTCAGAGTAGGAAGAATATGGAGAAGGAGAAGACACAGAGCTTGTGTAGGAGATCTCTGTAGTCTCTCTCTCTCTGTATTAGAATAATAGTGTATACAAACTCAGAGCTACAAAGCTTATATGAAACCCTAAGAGATAAGGTGTCCTTTCACACCAGATGTCCAGGGGGAAAAACCCAGTGGGAGAAAAGTGCCCTTGGTGAAGCGCGTATACACACTAACACTTCTACATGTCTACAATAATGATAATGTTAATTGATTTTCTCTTAGGCCTTGATTGATTATGTGTTGGACTTTGCATATGTTTGATTTTAATATTGGTATATCAAAAAGATACTTTTTTACTTGTTTTTGGAGATCTTGTTGAGCTATTTATAGCGAGCTCATGCACACTCACAAGAAGGGATGCAATCCGGGTGCCACTTGTTCTCTACAAACTGACGCGCTCAAGGTTTTCTTAATGGTTGGGAATTTGAGCAGGATGTATTATTCATCGACCTTGCATAATTTTTAAGATAAACAATGTACATTTTTTGGACACAAAAATATATTTTACTGATATATATATGTAGGCATACATAGTTAAAAGTGGTTTGAATTGGTATTGGTAAAGCACATCTTCATTTGGCAAAGCAAAGGTACATATGACACATATAGGCACATAACTAATTGTAATAGATAAGATGCTTTTTGTTTATGATACTAAGCCTTAAACCTCCTATGGAGGGTCTCATTAAGAGATGGCATTTATTGGATTTTTTGAAAAATTGCCCCAATTACAAACAAGACTCTGCCCGATTTTGGTCACATTGCTTACATTGTTTTTTAAAAAAAACTTGATTTCAATAACAACGCACTAATACTCGTTTCGTAGAAAGGGGCTCAACTTTCTTTGTTGACCAAGAGATCTACCTAATTGTTGTCCACTTTTAGCAAAAAAGACTAGATCTTAACTTTGATAGGTATATTGACTTTGGTACATAGTTAAAAATCAATGATAATCCATAGGGTAGGCTTTAAGCTAATTCTACAGGTGTGACATGGATAACAAATGGACCTAGCTTTGACACCTATAATACGCACAAGCATAGCCACTTCTAATTGAATGCTTCTGTATGGATGCAGGTAACAGCTGGATCCTTCTCCTCGTAGGATTAGTGGAGGTTTGTCTCTATGGATTGGATATCGTCAAAGTGGATCAAAATTATAGCAATACCTGGAGAAAGGAATATCTACATCAAACATTTTCTCATTCAATAGAGGTTTAAGCTAATGTAAACATATCTTTTGGGTATGTTGTCAATGTCCTTGTACATTCATCATTACCCTTATCCATATGTTAAGTCTGATCTACTCCATTGTATGGTTTAATTGTTTGTATAAACAAACTATTGTTAGGTATTTCATTTCAAACACACACACACACACACACACACACACACACACACAGGACCATCTTTGCAGGTAGCTTGTAGATGCATTAGCACACGTACTCTGATTCATGAGGAATGCTTGGCATTGTTTTGTAGCTCTCTCTTAGCCAATCATGATGGGTGGAGTTGAATCTCCAATGCGACGAGCGAGTAGGAAGTAGCATCAAGATGAAGCTCACACTCTCTCTCTTTCTCTCTCACACACAGTCAGCGACAACTTAAAACTTTGATTATGATTTAGTTCTCTTTACAAAATGACCTAGGGTACCTTATATACTAAGGCTACCATAGGTTAAACCAAAATAAAGTTCAAGGGGTCAAATGGCTTTGTATTAATAATCTCAAAGTGCCATTGCACCTCGGCTTCTACAACTAGAATAACTACCCATTATAAATGGTGTTTTAACCACAATCTGCACCATTTCATAACTCTCAAAAATTAGACTTTGGTATGGAAATGGAGTTATGTCGTGTTGTTGACCCATGGGTCAATACTCACCCCCTCCGAATTCATTTTGTCCCTAATATGACCTCATTGTCAATGTCGGTGCATTCTTTGTTGTCGTTTTTCTTTCTTGTGCTTTATGTCTTTCACATCCAAACCCCAAGCTACAACATCTGTTGTTGTCATTATAGCGATATTGCCAAATCTAAATTCAAAAAGAAGCCAATCTTGTTCATCTTGACTCCTATCATCATGGATAGATAAAGCTGCAAATTCATCCATTCAAAGTTGTCTAGTAACTTGATCACAACCTTTTTTTGTTTCCATAAAGATATCACTTTACTTCCATCCATCATTTGCTTCAGTAAATCTGCCAATTTTTAGTATTTCTCATTCGAAAAAACAACTTATATAATCTGTAGAATTGAATGATTGGCTTTCAAAGCTTATGAACCAACGACAACTTTGTAAGGATTTTGCAGAAATCATATGGCTAAACCTTCAACTTGTTTAGGTTAAGTTATAGTCCAATACTACGTTTGTCGTTTGGGCAAATCAACGGGATTTTTATTCTTTGCCTTCTTCATATCATTCGTGCCAACATTTTGCTCCATTGATTCTAATTTAATACTGAAGACAAAGAACTAGATGCTCAATTTTAAAAATAAGTTTTTTTCTTTTCAATATAAATTAGAAAAACAATCACTAAGAAAGAAATAAAATCTACACAATATGAGATTTGCAATGCACTCTAGTCAATTCCACATATCAACCACATATGTTTTGAGCGAACATACACAATGCAATGCACTCTCTACATGGAATTATGCATACAACAATGATATGAAATTGTCAATGAAATTATAAATATAATGATTAGTTTTGAAAACAATAATACACAACTATTAATTTCACATGCTACAAATAATAATCAACTTCTACATTGAAACAATGATAATTATTTGCACAACACACACATAAGAAATAATGTCGATGATTGGCCATCTCATGCACTAACAATATTTCATAATACATAATGCAATCCCTATATAAACCAATGCATACAACAAGGCAATGAAATCTTCAATACAATCATACAATTGAGAACTACTTGTACCCAATCAAAGACTGTAGCCCCCTTTTGAATCCAATTCAATATATAAAATCTAATTTCACCCAATTAAGGATTATAGCTCTCATATTGTGCAGTGGCAATGTATATCAATTCAAATCTATGATGGTGAAAAATGCAAGACCTCAAGGATCTTTATATACCCAGTACACTAGTACAGGGCATCGACCCTTGACTATCAACTCGTTATCTAAATATGCTCATCCTCTGAAACCATCTTTGGCACTTTTATGGACCAATGGCTTCGTCACAATGAGCACAACTCTCCAAAGTTTTTTTTTTTTTTTTTTGGCTTCATACCTTTGCTTTTGGTGAAGGATTTAAATATTTTTAGAGTGGTTACCGTATTAAGAATCACGCTCGGCCCAAAAAAGGACCTATGACTTTGTAGCCTTAGGTCGCGCTCGGATACACTCCCCAAGGATTTGCCTAGTTAAAATGCCAAATAAGAAGAGGCTTACTATATATAGCTTCCCGCTGGGCTTTTTCATTTTCCCAGCGAGCCCGACGAGAAAATGAAAAAGCTCGACGGGCCTATCAGCTCTATTGGTTTTTGCAAGTCACCATCAAGATCACGTTTACAATTAACGTGATTATGTCTTTTTTATATGTAATTACTTGTGTTATTAACGTGATCAGATGATCGTGATCTCGTAAGTGAAATCCCTGCTCCCATGTCCCCAAAAAGGATTCCCATCTTGAAAAGCTATGGATGCTTGATGCTCATCCGAAAGAGTTTGCAATTGAACTATCTTTTCTAAGATCTCGCCATACAAAGATAGCTCAAGTGGACTTTCTTCCACATGTACTGGGTTATCTCCATGAGATTCAAGAGAATCATTGATAGAGTTCTCATTTTTAGGGTATCACATGGACACATTATCATTAAGTGTCCGATGATATGATGCCTTCATGATGAGAAGGATCTATTGTCATATCACAAGCAGAGGCTAGAGAAATTTCTACATGGCATGTCACCACAGACATTGCTCAAGAAAGAAGTGTCAAATCTCTCACTCATCTTTTGAGGATGTGTGAATGTAGCAAGGTGGGGTGCATAGCGTAGTGCAGGTCATCAACAAGGAGCCTTCGCCTGCTTCAACCAGACCTAAGAGAGCGCACTGATGCAAGCACCCCTAGCAAAAATAAGCACGCACGCACACTAGGCCTACAGAACGTGAAATGGCTGCAATTGACATCATTGAGCTGTGTTAGGAATTGGATCGTGCTAGCTATGGTGGATGAAAGAGAAACATAGTGTCAATGCGTGAGTGTGTGTGTGTTAGCAAGGTTATCACTCAAGTGAATTAGGTTCCAAGATAGAATTAGCTTGGACTCATAAACACAATCTTGAGTATTGACTTAGCTTAGCAAAAGCTCACCATAGACAAGCATGTAGTGCAAGATAGAGTTGTTGTTTATTCATTCATGAAATGAGCTTTAAGTAGCTCTACAGCCTTGCTCCAGAGTATGTGGGATAAATCCACTCTCCTCTCCTTGACTCACACTTTAGGACAAAGCTCACACTCTACAATCCTCCCCTTTAGGTTTGGACTATGACAAGATACTGAAGATGCATGAACCACACATGATGATAAGCTGGTATCCACACAGGATGGTAAAATCCACACAGGATAACAAAATCCACATAGGATGATAAAATCCACAAAGGATGGTGATGTCCACACAAGATGATAAGATCCACACAGGAAAAAGTCCTCCCCTACAAGTAGACAGTCTACATCTTCAAAATGGGTCTTCATAAAAGACAACTTTTCTCTCGTCTTCATCCTTTTTGTCTTCTACTATGTGAGTTGATCCTCTGTCAGGTCTCTTGCCTTCGTTGCTTCTACTGTTGCTTTCAACTGCTTCATGGTATGACTTTGTATCCTCCCCTTGAACGAGTGCTTCTTCTGTCCCACTTTTTGTTGTGCAATCAGGCTTTATTCCATGCGTCATAATGACATGCAACAAAATGCTAAAATATCCTATGAAAAGGTTTATGCAAAAAATTAATGCTTTCTCTTCCATCTTGGTCATACTCCGAGAGCCCAAGCATGCGGTATTTCTCACACTCATTGTCACAAAGTCTTCACACATGGAGAGGTTTTAGTAATTTGGAGACTCTCCAATGCCAATGTCTATCCCATTACAAAAGCATATAATGTCATCCATGTAGACAAATACAATTACATACATGGCAAGAAGTTGTGCTTGGCTGCAACATTGCAATTTTAATGTCTTCTTAACAAAACTCTCTGAATGTGAAGTACCTCTTCACTCGAGGTGAAGTCACCCTTCACAGCCTTGAGTTCTTCTTTGATGATTGGAATGAGCCTTTGAAGTTGTCTTAGAATACTTTCGGAGCTCCCTTTTAAAATCTTTGTATGCTCGAAGAAGCGTCTTCTACCTTTCTTCTTTAGTGCTTGAGGCCGCCTTTGAATGTCAAAGAGAATGGTTTCCTTTGTGGGCTTGGGAGAACTAGTTCTTTGATACCTTTTGAGGCTTTGAAAGCTTTGATTTATTTGCCTTGGGGAAGCCCTTGAAGCTTGGCAGGGTGCTTTGCTGCAGCTTGGTGGGAGCAAGCTCTTAAAACCTTTCAAAGGTTTGAGGCAGCAAGCTGTGGGAATGTGTTCCAAGCAATGGCTTGGTCAAGGGCGGGCCTTAGTAGGCGTGGGAAGGGGGGCCCAAGAGGGGCGGACCCGAAAAAATCCTCAAAAGAGGTTGAGCGCATGGGTCGGGGCAGGCATGGGGTCAGGTCGGGCGGCCAGTCGGGCAGGCGCGGGCAGAACGGACGAATGCGCGCAGCTGTCAGTTTTTATGCATTGCAACCGGCTGGTAGCGGACCCGCCTTCAAAAAAATTCGGAATTTATTGCATGCCTCAAATCCGCCGGCCTTGCTCATTTGAAGAAGGCCTCGTTGAACCCATGACCCTCCAAAGCCACACCAAATATAGTGTTCAAGCTAAGCCAAGGGGCCCATTGGGCTCCATGTGAGTAATAGGCCAAAAGAAGGATACTTGAAGTTCGGTTCTGCAGGGCTTCTCCCACACAAACTCACATACACACCTAAATATAGGCAATTTTGAGGGTGAATTTAATGGAGTTCTCGGGCTCGGATAGCTTGAAGGCTCTATGGGAAGCTTGCGAGGAAAGATTCAAGATGAGATGATTAAAGCTTGATGAGTACAAAATCGGGAAGATTAATTGAAGATGCAAACAACTAGAAAATTGACACAAAAATGACTAGAAATGCAATAATTGGATACTAATATTCTCCCTAATCAAGCCTATCTAGCCATGGAGGGTAGTGGCCTCTTGGGTGTGCCAAGGACATGCCCACACATAACTAGATTAGTGCTTAATTAGTGAGATGCAACTAGTTATGAAAATGTCAATGGGCCGTAACAATGAAATGCTAATCGATCTAATGGAGATGCTAATAGTTAACACACACTAATGCATAATGACAAATCCTAGCTAGCACACCATGGCTCTGATACCAAATGTTAGGAATTGGATCATGCTAGCTATGGTGGATGAAAGAGAAACATAGTGTCAATGCGTGAGTGTGTGTAAGCAAGGTTATCACTCAAGTGAATTAGGTTCCAAGATAGAATTAGCTTGGACTCATAAACACAATCTTGAGTGTTGACTTAGCTTAGCAAAAGCTCACCATAGACAAGCATGTAGTGCAAGATAGAGTTGTTGTTTATTCATTCATGAAATGAGCTTTAAGTAGCTCTACATCCTTGCTCCACAGTATGTGGGATAAATCCACTCTCCTTGACTCACACTTTAGGACAAAGCTCACACTTTACAAGCTGCTCATACATAGCATCATACACGTGCTCGCCGATGAAAGCACACAAGGGTTGGGCTTTGAGCTGCTACATTAGTAGCTATAGGGTGCTGTATGTTCTATGAGTGGTCCTTTGAGTGCAATGGAGCACGTGCAAGCAGCAATGAAGAAGAGATAATTTTAGCACCAATGAATTTAAACCTTGGATCTATCTCTATACAACCCAGCACCATCATGACCAAACTATCTCACCACATGCAACCAAAAAATGACCCAATTATCTCACCATATGTAGCCCAAAAAATGGATGTAGCAAAATAAAGCACATTGTTGGCAAAAGCCAGAGGTTTAGTATTATTGAGCGACTAGTATTTGCATTTTCGAGTTAGATTTCAAGCTTGTCTTGAAAAAAACACACAAAAATCCACAAGTATTTGTGCAAACACCAAAAAATGCTTCAAATTTTGACTAGAAATTGTGATATTAAGTGCACCCTTATTGTCTTTGGTTAGGAATATCCTGACTAGATTTCAAGGTTGCCATGTAGGAAATTGGCAAAATTTCATGAGTTTTAATATATCTAGCGACAAATGCTTCAAATTTTTGCGAGTCTCAATGTAACTACTCACAAATGCTACAAATTTTGACCAAAAACCCAGAAGTTTGAAGAGTGCCATGGTGAGTGATCGGTTTGACAGGTTTTAAAATTTACTAGAAATGGCTTGCGGGCATTATATCACCCTACAACATAGCTTGTGACCCTTGCAAAGACACTTTGATGAATATTTTGGAAAGTCAAATTTGAGTGTGTTTATGGAATTCTCGCTATCTAACTCTTCTTCCTTGAATTTTGGGGAACCCTAAATCCTAAATAGCAAACAACACAAAGGTAGGCGTTATTTTCAATTCTACCAAAATCAGACTCCTTTTGAGTTAATCATATGTTGTCTCCAAGAACATGGTTCAAGGTTAGGTCTAAATATTACCGTTAAATTCAAATTTGGCACTACCTTGATAGGTTTATATATGCCATAGGGAAGGCCACATTGTGGAAGCTAGCTTTTCATCCATGCAATTTTTATAGTTCATACATGTGTTCGAAATTGTGTTAGGAAGACATGTTTTGATGCTTTTTGTGCTTGAACATGAAGATAAAGAGCCAAAGTGTGTAAAGTGATTTGTGTACGCATAGAAACATTGATGATAGGCCATAAAATAATTTCATTCCATAAAGAAACTAGCTTTAGGGTGTTAGGAAATAAGACGTAGCTAAATAGATAATTGAGTAGATTACTTAATGGAGAGAGACAGATTTACATACACGAGATTATAGAGTAGAGAGAGAGAGAGAGAGAGAGTACACACGATATACGTGGTTCACCCAATGTGGGCTACGTCCACGGGAAAGCAGCCACTCAATGGCTTTAGTACTTCAAAACAAGAAGTAATTTACAAAGGGATTATACCCTTAATGGAGCTCCCACCTTGCTTCACTCTCACCACCTCACACTCACCTTGTTGCATCAACTTCACACTATGAAATGTGTGTAGAAATGGCCTCCTTTTATAGGCCAAAAGGGCTGCCCTCTCTTATGAGAGACAGCCATGTGTAGCCGCCCTTGTGCGAATAAGTCCAAATCGGACCCTCCAATCCGCCCATGTGTGGCCGCCCTTGAGAAGACAAGTCCGCTTTTGAATTCGGCCACCGGCCATTGAATTCGGCCACTGGCCACCGGCCATTGACTTCCGACCACCGGCCACCGACCATTGACTTCCGACCACCGGCCATTAACTACCGGCCACCGGCCAACCAACCGGTTGTTTTCCGACCACTTTCCGACCGCCGTCCGGCCATAATATTCCGGCGAAAAAGAATATTCCGGCGAAAAAAAGTCTCGGGGGTCTCCGCCCCCGAGGCCTTTAATGTTGCCCCTGATTCTTGTCCGTGAAAATTTTGGTTTCCGGTGAGTGATTTTCCTTCACGCACGATGGCTTCTCCTCATAATGGGGGCCTTACAAATGTGCGCTTTTACCACAGAAAATTACAAGGGTAAATCAGGCTCCATACTTAACATAGGGCACAAATGCTACTAAGTCAAGGGCCAAATTTAGTTTCTACTACTCACGATGTAGACAAGATTGGCTAAATCTCCACTACAATTGGGTTGTTTCCATTACAAGTGGATGGGGCAATCAAGCTTCATGATACGTCTCTCCTGTGCTTCAACCAATCTTGACTACATCGTGCATGATTGCTGCAAACCTTTGACACTCTTAGAAAAATTAAACTAAATAGAGGTGCCATGGTCCATACACACGTACACATCAATCCTAAAACTCCTTCGATCAATTTCAATATATTGAATTTGTGACATTTCTTTATAATTTGTTTTGCAAGTCCATTGGCCAATTTAATACATGGAATATGTAAATCTTTTTTATAATTCCTTTTGCATGCCATTGTGAGGTCTCACCTTGCTTGGAGTCTCTACGTTGGAATTTCTTTAGCTATTGGGCTATGGCATTAGTGAAGTCATGTATGATGAGAAACCATTGGTAGTAGAGCCCCGTTCATGCTGATAAGGAAAGAGAAAAAGGACTATGCTAAATATGCTCTCTCTTCGACCAACCAAACTCTAGCATGAGTATGAGGAAAATCATAAACCAAACTTTGACATTAAGGTCATACTGAGGCATTAAGGGCATTCTCTCCCACAAAAATCCACAATATGAAATTTTAGATAGTGCTTTTGTGATATTATAGTCACTTGGAGGTAGTTAACTTCAATGTGGGGAATTGATTTCTTGTTAGATTTGGCTAGTCTTTTTTAGTAGCAAAAGCACAAATGTGAGATAGCAACTAGATTGGCCCTTGACTTAGTAGTAGCTAAGCCCTAAAAACTTTCTTTTATGAAACAAAGTTATTGTGGATCAGGTTCTAGAAGCTAGGAACCTGCATCTCAATTTGACTACAACTAGATTCTAAATTCATTCCAACACCAAAAGCCTTGTTCTTGTTAGACTAGATATCTAGTTGTCAAAATAGTCAATAAGAAAATGGGCAATATTTTATGTATTTCTGTGAAGAACAATAGATTTTAATAAACTTCACATGAAAATTGAGTGATTCTTAGCATTGGGTTGGTGTTTGTCTTCGTGAACAGACAACTTTTAAGAATTACAAGAGGATATATATAAAGAAATTATAAATTAAAGGTGTTGATATCCACAAAGGTTTTTTCATGAGCACTAAAACAACTAATTGATATTTTTGTGGGCCATCAATTCCTTATATAAAAGTGCATTATTCTCTTTACCTTGATTAAAGTGAGATTGAGATGACAATTAAATCTCAGCCTTCACAAAATCACTTTTTGTGTCTATCAATCCAACAATGTGGAACTTTTCTTCCTTTCTAAATTGTATTTGTTTCTAGTCAAGCTCTCAAGAAAATTAAAATTTGAAGGTTTCTATTTTGTAAACTTTTCATTTTTAGTTTTTCAAAGTTGTATATTTGTCTTAGAATGTTGGTTGGGAACCCACATATTTGGCTAGCCAAATATTTAATCATCACATTATACGTAGTTTTTTGGGATTCCTTAGAGAGAGAGAGAGAGAGAGAGAGAGAGAGAGAGAGAGAGATGAAGATAATGGTCAAGAAGACTTTGGTGGACTAAAAAGGTGCAATTGTCACCTCATACAAAATTTTGTAGACTTCCTTTTTCTTTTTCTTTTTTCTTTTTTTTTTGGGGGGGGGGGGGGGGGAGAGAGAGAGAGAGAGAGAGAGAGAGAGAGAGAGAGAGAGAGAGACGATGCCATAGGGGTAATTGTCAAGAAGGTTTTGTTAGACTAAATAGATTCAATTAGCCTTTGGAATGTGGAAAATGCATTGCTCAAGCCAAATGACATCACTCAAGAAGATAATATGTCCCATTTTGTGGCAAATGCTATCTTATAAGCTAATCCTCTGGCTTCATAGTAAGTTGACTATAGCTTGAAAATCCATTAAGAAAGTTATAATCTTCCTTGCCCACAACTCGCTCAACCACATGAGCAATAATTGGTAGGGGATAATTGTTTCAAATAGTGCCCACGTTTACTAGTTTGAGATTCACACAAACTTGCAATTTTTTGTTCTTCTTGGGAACTACCACATTTGATGACACCCAATTTGTGAGCTCGATCTCGTGGAAAAGCTCTACTTCCTTACGCTTGTTACCATATACATGTGGTAGTGATGTGTATGAACACACTTAGGACTGTCGGGGCATCTTTTCCCTCACTAGGAGTTTTCTTCCTCCGTGCATTGTATATACGCACATCACTCTAGGACTATCTTATCTTTCCATTGCACGCTAAGTAGTACTACTCTCCGTTTTTCTTCCTTGAGCTTCCTTTGTCTTCTCCAAGCTATGTGTGTGTTTCCCTGTAACCCTATTTTCAATAGTTGGTATCAGAGCAGGTTGCGTCCTCCTAGGTTCTGTTATTTTGTGTAAAATTTTTGTTAGTGCTATTTTGGGCATAACGGGTCCCTTACAGTCTTCTACCGGTTGTGCTATATAGCATGTGTTGGTACCGCTTCATTTCTCCTCCTTTCATGCAATTTTCACATTAGGTACAAGCATGGCTGACAACAACATGAAAGTATTCAAGATGTTTGCTGCTGAGGATAGATTGGATGGGGACAATTACCCAATGTGGGCTTACATGATGCAACATGTTCTTGTGTAAAAGGGTGTTTGGAATATTGTGCAGGGCATTGATGTAAATCTTGGTTCTCCGGATACAGTGGATGTTGCAGGTTTTGGTGTCAGGATTGCTGCTGCTAGAGATGTTTTGCCCGCAATTATAGCAAGCTCGTTGGGATGTAAGAGATGCGCAAGCTCATGCATTGATTGCATTATCTATGAAGTGCACTATTACTCCTCACATTCATTCAACTAAATCTGCAAAACATACTTAGCAAGTCGCAATTCAGCTAAAATTGCATTGCTACGTAAAGAGCTGGAGTCAAAGATTATGCATGAGAAAGATGAAATGGACACTTTCCTTGCTAGTATCAAGGATATCAATGAGAAACTAATTTCTACAGGCAAAGTCAATTCTAACAGTTCCCTTGTGCAAACTGTTCTGGATGCTTTATCATATTCTTACCAGACTTTTGCTAGTACTTGGAGACTTATGACCCAAGGAAATCTTGAAGCTGTCAAGACTGATGCATAATGCATAATTGCTAAACAGTGTGTAGTTGAACATGCCTTTATTTTTGCTCAAAGAAAAAGTGGTGATAGCAATGTAGCCACTCCTCATGGTTCTTTGCAAGTGGAAAGGAACCTGTTTTTAATGCTTCTACTGACAGAACTTCGTCTGGAAATTCTGGTGAAAAGGGAAAAAAGAAGATGCATTGCCATTATTGTAAAGCCAATGATCACTTGATCAAGCAGCGTCCATAATTGAAGGCAAAAGAGGCCAAGAATAAAGAGGCTGGTTCCACTACAAGTGCAGCTATTGTAGAGTCTTCTATGATAGGATATTGTGATGCTAATGTAGATGCAGAATGGGCTTTTAATGTAGAGAGCACTTATGATCCTTTGGTCCATGATGCATGTATGTCAGTTGTTGAAGATGCTCATGTGGTACTTTGACAATGGTGCTACAAAGAACATTACCTCTCATTGTGGCTTGTTTTCCTCTCTTGAGGATGTCCCTCATGGAAATTCAGCCACTTGTGCCAACAGTGCCTCTTATCCGGTCAAGGGAGTTGGAAAGATTGTGCTGACTGCTGCAAATTGCAGTTCTTTCACACTTGTTGATACACTTTATGTACCTGGGATAAAAAAGAACCTTTTGTCTACATCTATACTTTATAGACTTGGTCTTGTTGTGAAATATGTGGATGACAAATGTACAGTTCATGATCTCAATTTTGGTGGGATGAAATTGTGGCATCTGGTATTCTATGTCATGGACTGTATAAGCTCACTTTGTATGACAAGTGTGGGTAGAATTTTGCAAATGCAGTTGTGGATTCAAAGGCTATTTCGAATGCAAAACTTTGACATGCACGTTTTACGCATCTGACTTTTATCAATTTGCTGGGTTTGTAGATATGTGATATGGTTGATTTGTATATGTCTCATGAATTAAATGCATTTCTCTCTAGTCGTGGGATAAAACACCAATGTACAGTTTCGTATACACCTCGACAAAATGGTGTTGATGAAAGGAAAATTAGGTCACTTACAAAAATAGCATAATGTATGGTCAAAAGTCAAGCTTTGCAACATTCATTTTGGCTTGAGGATATAATGTGTGCCACTTATGTACTTAGCAAGTGTCCTACAAAAGCTTTTTAGTCTATGACTCCTTATGAAGCATAGCATGATAGAAAGCCTTCTATTGAGCACATGTGTGTTTTTGGCTGTTTGACTTAGGCTTTGGTTCCACAAATGCAATGCAAAAAATTGGATGATAAGGCTGTCAAATGCATTTTTGTTTGTTATTGTGCTAAAATCAAACATTATAGGTTGTACCATCCACAAACAAAGTGTATCTTGGTTTCACAGGAGGGTGTGTTTGTGGAAGATTCTGTTGAGTCCTTATTGTCATGTACTAGAGACAGTAATGTTAGCTCACATGACATTTATGATAGTTTGTTACCTCTTTTCAATGGTGGAAGTTCGAATGTAAATTTAAATGAGGAAAATTTACAACCTATGGGGTTTTTTGAAAATGCTATCAATCAGTCAATTTCTCATGTAGATGTACATGATGTACTTGATGACGAAAGGGTTGAGAATGAGCAAGCTAGAGGTATGCCGAAATCGCTGGTGCATATTTTGCATGACAATAAATTGGATGCACCTTTGTCTAGTCGTACTTGTTCAGGTTCTTGCCATGCATCTTATGCATTCGATTGTTATGCTTTGATTGTTTCTAGCATATGTGATGTTGACGTGCTCTGCCATGCAATCAGAATATGGTGCACTTATAGAAAATGACACATGGGCTTTATGTGATTTGCCTCTTGGAAAAAAGACCATTGCTACAAAGTGGGTTTACAAGTTGAAATGTGAGCCAGATGGTGAGATTGATCGTAATAAGGCTTGACTTGTTGCAAAGGGTTATGCACAAAAAAATTGCATAGATTATGAAGAGACTTTTGCTCCCACTTATTGTATGACTACTGTTAATTTTTTATGTGCATTAACAACTAATTTTGGATAGGATGTACATCAATCATATATTTTTACTACTTTCTTAAATAGTGACATATTTGAGGAAGTTTATGTAACACAACCTTGCGGTTTTGTCATTAAGAAAGGTTTTTATGGGTTGAAGCAATCTCCTCGTGCTTGGTATGAGAAAGCTGACCCTCATTTGATCAAAAAGTCTTTTATAACAGTCCAACAGAAGCACATTGTATGTAAGGCATGAGGGCAATATACTTCTCATTTTGTTCTATATGTGGATGGTTTGCTGATCATTGGTACGAATGAGGCACATATTGCTAAATTTAAGACTGATTTTAATACTACTTTTAAGATGAAAGATTTGGGCATGTTGCATCATTACTTGGGTATACAGTTCAAGCAGTGTGATGGTGGTACTACCTTGTGTCAAAAAAGTTACATAAAAACATTGCTATGTAAGTTTGGACTTGAGGATTACAAACCTATTGCCATTCCCATGAAAATAGGTTTGAAATCGAGTGTTCATGATAATGGTGATCCTGTTGTTTTCACTGTTTACCAATGTATGCAGCATGAGGCCGGATATTCAGTTTACAGTCTCACAAGTTAGCAAATGTATGCATAGCCCAAGGTCTAAGCATTTGCAGGCTGTTAATCGGATCTTTTGTTACTTGAGTGGCACTTTAAATCTTGGGTTGTTTTATCCCAAGGGGAGATCATTGCCGCCAGATTTACATGCTTTTTTGAACTTAGATTGTGCTGGTTGTTTTGACACACAAGTGTCCAAAAGTGTTTTTCGTTTCATGCTTGGTTGTCCATAGTAGTTTTCTTGTGTACATCAAACAAGTGTTTTTCGTTTCATGCTTTTTTGAACTTAGATTGAGCTAGTTGTTTTGACACTTGAACACTTTTTTGAAAACTTGAGCAAGAAGCAAACTACTATGGCCATGAAAAACTACTACCTTGTGTACATCAATCATATATTGTTACTTGTGTCATGGTTGAGCAAGGCTTATGTGCCAACGCAAGACAACTTTGTAGATCTTTTCATGAAGGCATTGTCTCATTGGAAGTTCGAAGATTTTTGCAAAGCTTTGGGCTCTCCCCTTTGTGGATTGATCATGTACTTAGGGCATGACACTTCCCTATACTCTATGTGCCAGCTCTCGTTCATCACATCACTTCTAGGGGGTATTTTTTACCATACACATGTGGTAGTGATGTGTGTGAACACACTTAGGACCACCAGGGCATTTTTTCCCTCAATAGGACGTTTCCTCTCTCATTGTATATATGCCCATCACTCTAGGGCTATCTTATCTTTCCATTTCACACTAAGTAATAGTACTCTCTATTGCATTCCTTGATCTTCCTTCATCCTCTCCAAGATGTGTGTGTTTCCTTGCAACCGTATTTCCAACAAGGCTTAAATATCTCCTATTTGATATTTTTGGCAAAAGTTTTATTATATGTATAGGAACATTGTCTACAAGGCGTAGAAACACTCTTAAGGGGTATGGTGTGTGACATATGCTCCGATCTACTCCCTTAAGTTCCTTGTATGACCATGCAAACACGTCTCTATATTGTTTGAGTGTAGCTATCAATAGCTGCTCTTCTTCCTCTGTGAGGTCAGTCACAATGTATGCCATATATCTCCTATTTGATATTTTTGGCAAAAGTTTTATTATATGTATAGGAACGTTGTCTACAAGGCTTAGCATCACTCTTAAGGGTTATGGTGTGTTGACATATGCTCAGATCTACTCCTTAAGTTCCTTGTATGACCATGCAAACACATCTCTATATTGTTTGAGTGTAGCTATCAATAGCTGCTCTTCTTCCTCCATGAGGTCAGTCACAATGTATGCCAATTTTGATTCCTCTCCAGGATCATCTAGGTTTATGTGCTTGGTATTGTCATGTCCACCATCATAAGTTATCCCTAGTTCTTTTAGTTCTCGCATCAATTGTTGAGCCACGATCTTTTGATCTTGTATCATATAATTTTTTTAGTGAGAGAGTGGGTCAAATTTGTTGACCTTTGATCCCTATTCACACTCCACCTCTACCTTCCAAACGTCTTTCAATGTTTGTGTTAACTTTTGATATTCTTGTTTGCACTCTGCTTTTGTCATCCTAGATGACATTTCAATTGTGTCCTTGGTTTTTAGTTTGCCTCATTTCTTGAGATTGGTCTTTGTTGAAGCTTGTTTTGCATATCTTCGCGTCACTAACCTTTGACAAAGTTGTTTGCTTCTACAACATTAGATATTGCATCTTGCTCTTTATCAAAGGCATAGGTTTTTCCTGCACATGTCTTTGTTTCCTCACTCCTCTTGTGCGGTATCTTTCTTGTCATCTAGGTTTCTAGTAAGGGAAATAAAAAAGATCGCCTCTTTCTTGTTTGGTTTTGTAACATTTAATGGCCTAGTAACTTGTGTGTAGCGGAAAATAGCATGAGCATAGTGAGAGTATTTCATTAAAATAGATTCCTAATGAGCATAACAAGAGTGCTTGGGTGAAGAGAGAAACAAAAAGCATAACACCTAGTTAGATAGCATGAACAATACTTCAAAAGAGAGAGAAATTAAATATATGAACACACATGAAGACCGGATTTACATGGAGCCGGTCCCCCTCCAAAAGGCTTTGTATTATAGGTTTCTCCATCAAGAGAGACATTTTACAATACAATTCATTGCGTTCCTTCAATACTAGCTAGTGCAATGAAGATAAAGCTTCAAGCACTAAGCAAAACACTTATAAAACACAACATCAATTATCCCCGGTCTCAGGCCCAAGACCTCACACATCTTCGAAGATGATGAGAGCTAGCGGGGTATGAGAGTAGATTGAGAGGAAGAAGGAGTAGTATTATGAGATATTAGCATAGCATAGCTTAGTAATTAGCATGGTAGAGGAGATGAGCATGCATTGAATCTTGGCTCTTGGTTGGATTTGCATCACAAAGCGAAGAGTTGTTGGTGTAGACCTCCCTTCTCACAAGCTTGGAGTAGGTGATGAGCTTTCCATTAAAGCTTGAGAAGGAGAGGGAGAGTCTTCTTGCTTCACACATGAGATAGTGTGAATGTGTGTGGAATAATGCGTTGAGAAATTCAGCCCCCTCTCTCTCTTGGTCAACCCCTCATGCTATTTCCTCTTGTTGGCTTTCCATTGGACCCCTCCAGGCTTAGCCAATAGGATTTAAGAAGCATAAGTGATAGTCTTGTGATATGTGTCCCCCTTTCCCCTTTTGTGAGAGCTTTTGGTAATTAATAAATGCAACTAAACTCTCATTGGACCCCTTTGCCTCCTGGCCAAGAGGGATGAGGCAAGCCATTGGGCTGTTGAATGCTAATTGGACCCCTTGGGAGAATGTCCAATAGTCTTCTAGAGAGCTTAATTCTTATTTGTTCTTTTATTAAGTGTTTTTAAATTTATTAAACTAGATTTACTCTAGCCTAATTCTCATTGGTCCACCTCCAAGGTCATCCAATAGGATTTGAGTACACCTTGTGGGCATCTGGGCTAGGGAGCTGACATGTGTCCCTCATTCCCTTTGTGTAAAGGGAGATTTTGTGTGTGTGTGTGTGTGTGTGTGTGTGTGTGTGTGAGTGTTCGAGTGTGTGTGTGTGTTCTCTCTCATCCCCTACTTTCCAGGGGCTCGCCCCCCTCCTATG
>NW_028221703.1:0-67616 GCF_014529385.1 Adiantum capillus-veneris
AAATTTCAATCCACATTGCATTACATTACATTGCATCAACATAGCATAGCATTACATTGCATCATCATGGTGGAAT
The DNA here is from genome assembly GCF_014529385.1 of Adiantum capillus-veneris. Lineage (NCBI taxonomy): Eukaryota > Viridiplantae > Streptophyta > Polypodiopsida > Polypodiales > Pteridaceae > Adiantum > Adiantum capillus-veneris. The sequence goes on from NW_028221703.1 coordinate 77, forward strand.
TTCTACACAATTCTACACATATCTAGATTCTAGGCAGGTTGAGAATACCACCTTGATTACCTTTCCGTTGAAGATCAATTGAATGGTCGAATGATCCAATCCTTCATAGCACATTAGTAAATTAGCAAAAATTAGTCAAATTAGCAAAAATTAGTCAAATTAGCAAAAATTAGTCAAATTAGCAAGGGGTTGGTGTGAAATTAGAGTTTGTAAACACACAATTGACAAGATATGGTAACACATTAGGGAATTATGAACACAATGCTTCATGCACACACATTCAAAATCCACAAACACATAAACACACAAGTGAAATTAGTGAGGGAACGCATTCATTTATACCACAATTACACTAGCGTAGGCCATTGTCCTCGGCAATGGAGCCAAATTTGAGGGTCCCATTGTTGCAATAGCTCCAATGACCAGCAAAATTATCAATCGGGAGTGATGAGCTACCCGGCTAGGGCAGGGAAACACTCACACGGTTAGTGAGCTAATCGTGGCAACACAAATGGTTAACTCTACGAGGTGAGCTTCTCGGCCTATGGAGGAGCTAAGCCGCAATGAAGGGAAATCTCCATATCCACTTCTCTTCACCTCCAATCAACCCAATCACACACACACTACGATTGCAAGATGCACACAACACTAATCCTATCATGCAACACACTAATCGCAAGCACACACACCTAGATCTATCGAGCACCACATTCCAATCAAACCTACATGCACACACAAGCAAAAGAGGACAATCATGCAAGATTAGAGAGAGATTAACCACTAATTAGTTAAGATCTAGTTAATCTAAGCATCATAGGCAATCATAAGAAGTAAGAGAGAGGCATGGTGAGAGAGAATGGATCATTGATTTGTGTTAATCAAGTCTCATGAGAAAGGAGAAGCTCAAGAACTCCATAGCCACACACCTCAAGAGTTCTCACCAAAGAGTGCTCTCCACAAATGACTTGAGAACCCTAATTTCTTTTACACATTGTCTTATATACCTAGGATAAAAATATGCAATGTCCGACTGCCCAAGGCCTTTAGGACTCACCACTTATTGAATCTGCAAACTAGGTACACAGTGAGTGACCTATTCTTTACAACTTGGAACTCCCATTGAGCCTGTAACACTTTAAAATATTACAATGGCTTGAAATAATTCGAGAATTTACAATACATGACCATTTTGGGAAAACTTGGAAAATGTGTAACTTCAATCTTTACTGCTTCTTCGTATTCATCCTCGATGTGCATTCGTACGTCTTCAATCTTTAGCAGCTTCTGTTAACTGACGTTGACTCAGTTAGCAACCCCATTGCATGAGGATCTAGTAGTAGGGTAAGTAGGATCCGAGGTGGATTTCAGAACATTGCTCTCTCTGAAAGAATCAAGTGTGAGTTGTTATTGGAAGTTGAAAAATTTAGGTCTACGGCTAGAAATAGCACAAAAAGACTCAAAATCTACCCCATTTTTCAACTTCTTAACAAAGTTAGCATACCACTAGTTTTACCATGTTGTAATAAGCCCACAAACCAAATTTGGTAAGATTTGGATCACTTGATTGAAAATTATGACCAAATTTGCAAAGTTAGTCCGTGGACAAAAAATTGATGACCATTTGATAAAAAATTGTCCAAACTTGATGGATCTTGGCTAGTGACCGTAACTTGAGGTGCTTAACAGATCTATGTCAAAGTTGGGACAAAAATTTACAAAAATATAGCTAGAGTAAATAATCACAATTATTTACATATGCTTCAAAACTTGAAATTTTTGCACATTTGAGTATACCATAAGGTCAAGCATATCAAGTAGACCTCACAAATCAATTTTGGTGAAATTTGGATCACAAAAGTGAGACTTAAGCTAGATTCTTGAAATCAGAGTCCGCGGACACAAAACCGTTGGTAAACTTGATCAGATTTTGTCCAAACTTGTTTAAACTTGTCCAAGGACTGTAGAAGGTTTTATACTTGCCAAACCAAGCTAGAAAGTGTAAAAAACTAACAAAGTAAATAATGTGATTATTTACTACTGCTACCCAGGGACATAATTTTTGACTTTTGAACTTGTAAAGTGTTAGACCAACATAATACAAAGCCACCAGGAAATTTTGGGTTCAATCGGATCCAAATTGGCACATGTTCACTCAGTTTCCAGGTTGCAAATTAATCCTTTGATTTTTTGCTGAAGTCGAATCTGAAAGTCAGTTTGACTCCCATAGCTCGATTTGACATGATACACATAGACCAATCACGAGAGCTAGCAAAAAATCTACTGTATTTATAGAAGAATAGCTAACTTGATCAAACTTGTACAGGAATAAGGTTGCAGACGAGGAATCGGCAATTCAGTAGAGGTTGCAGTCAAGGTCAAGGGGAAATTGACGACATGTCAATTCAAAGGTAAGTACTCTATCCAGAGCTTCATAAGTCTATATGAACCTTAGATTTGTTCGTGTACTAGGAAATCAAGGTAGACTCGGCGAAACCTCAGTAGAGTATCCATCGAAGAAAGCGTGAATTAAGGAGATTCCTTGCACACAATTCTTGAAGAAGTCTCAGACACTTTTTCAGATTCAACATCTAAAATTTCTTCCTACTCGACTCACTCGAAAACCGGAACGACAATGCGCTATAAGAATATACTCTCTTTTTATAGGACTAACCGCCATGGAGCCCAGGTTTACTTGGACCCTAACGAGGAGTATGCTATTCGCATCGATGACCATGGTATTGAGTTCGAAGAAGAGATTAGGGCAAACAAACAAGGAAAAATGTGGATAGAAATGGAACTCAGTATGTACAAGTCGAAAACCTTGATGTGGTAGACAAATGGGGGTTAGAAGTAAACACCATATTCCCAGATATGTCATCAAAAGAAAGACCACCAACTGTAGAATTCAAGGGACACAATCAAGTAGATTTGAAGCCTTTCAAACGGCTTAATACGGATAATCCTAGGATCGGAGTCTATTGTTGGGAGGATAGAAACATAAAAGATCCTCTATGGACTTTGCATGCCAAGTCAGGACAATCAATGGCGATGAAGATCATTTATATCTTCAAGATCAAAGATAAGGGATCAACATACCTACCAACCTACCTGTTTAGGGATTGTTATAACAACAACTTTGTTATGATGACTCCTGAGGAGGTAGAGCAAACCAAATACCAAGGGTATTCCATAAGGGATTGGATATTGGGACAAGGACCAAAAACAATTCCAAGAGATAAAAACCGTGAGAGATCATCTGAGAGTAATGTTAAGAAACTAGAAACCACCTCATCACGTAGAAAACCGGGTGACACTAAGGCCAGTCCAGGGCTACATGAGTCACTATTTCCAACAGATTGGTTTGAAGGACTCTGAACAGGACCAACTGCCAGGAGACCGGGAGTTGAACCAAATAGACGCGTCAAACCAACTGATTTTTAGAAATGGGTCAGAAAATACAGTGGATCAGGGGATCCATACGACCACTTAGCAAGCTTTAAGCAAGTGCTAAGAGCGAAACGCATATTCAATTTTCATACTCAATTTGAGGGGTTTGGAATGATATTAGAAGGAAAAGCATTGACATGGTTCCAAAACTTCCACCAAGGTCAATCAAGGACTTGAACACATTAACTCAAGGATTTGTAGCTGCTTGTTCCAAAACGGGGATCAAACATAATACGGTAGCTGAAATCTACATCTTTAAACAGAAACATGGTGAGTCTGTTAGGGATTATGCAACCTGAATGAAACAATACAATGCAAGATACCCAGGGCTAGAGATACCTGTAGAAGAACGACTCGTATCTTTGTTTCTAGAGGGACTGCTAAACAATGAACTTCATGCTATACTCTATAGTAAAAAGCATGCAACCCAAGAAGAGTGTGTATCAGATGCTATTGACTTAGGAGACAATTGTGATATTTTTAACGAAGAAAATGTCCCTAAGGATAACCAAAGCGAGAAAACAACATCCACTAAACCAATACAAGTGGGAATGGCTACTGCAGCACCACTTTTAGCCATAGAAGATATGCTCAAAAGGATGAACGACATGATGAACAACATGCAAAAAGCACCTATGAGGGGACCAGGACAAGGGATACCTCAACAGAGACAACCAATTAGGAAACAAAAATGGTGCACAATTGAGGGTAAATTGACCAACCATGAGACCCACGAGTGCTTCTTCAAACCAAAGTATGATGGAAATGTTTAGTACGTGCCTATGAGGCCACAAGGACAATCCATGTACAGATATTAGCCTAATATGGCCCAAGCTCGCCCAAGCTCAAAGACCACCAATGGGTATGGAAAGACCTCAACCTGTGTTGGGACAACAACTTCGTACCCAGGACATAATGCAGTGTGTGTAAAGTACATGTACTCCAAAGGAGTTATAGATGAACAAGCATTAGTGCCTGTTACACCCTATGCTGAGCCTAGTCTATCTACAGTAATGGTAGAAGGAGATTGGTATAATTCATATCCACCACCAATGGAAGAAACCGTGACTTCTGCTCCACCAAAGCTCGCACCAATGTATTATGTAGCTAATCAAGGTGTCAAACCTTCCATGGTAAGACCCATGATTAAGCCAAGAACAAGAAACTGTCTCAAATGTGGTGCTGATGATCATTGGAAAAATGAATGTCTAGAGCCTGACAAAAACCTCAAGCCAGTAAAGCCTATTGCATACAATGTTGCAAAAAGGGAGGAAACTTTTTGGAAGATTGTCTTAAAAATACTCTAAACAAGGGTAAAATAGTAGTAAATGTAGTCCAAGTGATACCTAGTAGCTCATCAGAGAGTGAACCAATTGTTCCAATCAAGGTAATCACTAGAGTCCAGGCCAAGAAAAAGAAACATAACTCCTATGATGATTCGGAAAATACAAAAATTTCACAACAAGTTGAAATTGAGGAGAAAGGGAAAAAGCTATTCTAGGAAAAGTTGAAAGAAACTGGAAGTGAATCAAGGAAACAACCGTGAAATCTGGAGGATCCATTCTGGTTGATAAATTTTTTGAACCTATTAATGCCACCTTGGAAGCCTACCAAGCAGGACTTAAAGAAGGCCAAAACATGGAAATACTATCCTTCTCTAGACATGGAAGCAACTAAGCTGGTAGCTTATCAAAATTTGGTAAGAATCACACAAGAAATGTTAGCAAAACAAAAACCCAAGTTTGAAAGTATCGCAAAACCTGAGGAGATTGTGGTAAGAGAAACAAAAGAAAAATATGATGTGGTGGCAGAACCCCACCTTGAAACAAAAGAACTAGAACTTATAGTGCCGGACAACGAAGATTCTTAGATGGAATTCCATTCGTAGAGGAAGACTGGCCAGGACACTTATGGAAAAAGGTTAGAGAGATCAATGATGGGAGCCTAACTCTAAAGTCAACTCCTATAGAGGAAGTCTGGTTGGATAACCTACCTTCTGATATGAATATGGATGTACAATCCTTGTACGGGTTTGCTGATCTGAAGCTTTAGAAATGCCGAAACCATTGACCTTGAAAACATTACCTTCTTACTTGGGAGATAATGAAGATGAATCCATCGTGTGTAAGACCACTCAAGTAAAACAAGCTAAACAGAACCTAGAAGTAGACAACATTCATTCAATCATGTCTACACCCATCCAATGCACTCTTACCTTGGGATAACTGTTAAAACTCAGACCATACTTATGGAATGATCTACAGGAAACCCTAGAGAAGGTGGGGATACCGGGGCTAATCTCAAAAAATTTGGGAAAATTAAAAAAAGAAATGGACAACAAAGAGATTGAATTTGTTCCCATGAACAAAGAAACACCACCTTTCCATTGAAATATAATGACATTAATACCATGGAAATATTGGATAGTGGAGCAGGCATAGCCATAGCCATGAAAGTAGTATGGGAATCCTGGGGACAACCAGCCATTAGACAAACTCGAATGAAATTGCAATTGGCTGACGGACACATTGAGAGACTATTAGGGCTTCTTGAAAAGGTGATAGTCAATTCCTGTGGAATTGAATATCAACATACTTTTGCCATAGTAGACTTTGGAAAAAAGCTCAGTTATGAAATCATATTGGGAAGACCTTTCATGCGATAGGTATAGCTTATCCAAGATTGGGAAAACAATTATCTGTACTTGAAGCAAGTGGGATCTATAAAAAGAGTAAATCTAAAAGATCACTCTTATAGAGATGCCTTGAAAACACTCATACAAGAGTTTGATTCAGTTAAACAAAGACACTCCTATTTGGGTGTGTGGAGCTTCAAAAAATGGAAGTTTAAAATGAGAAGAATGTATCCTAGAAAGGGACTGCATAGATGAATTGTATGTACTTGAATCCTTTCCAGAGCATTTTTTTGAGGCATTCGAGTGGACTCAAATTTTAGCAACAATGGATGTATGTGTGAATACGTCTTTGCCTACTCAATTTTGCAATGAGGATGGCTATGACATAATTCCCATCCAAATGATTTCAACCCTCAACATTGAAGACAAAGATGAGGAACCCAAGGACTTGAAGCTCAACAAGTCTTTTCAGACCTCTACTACGATGCAACAGATGAGTTAGATGAACACTCAGCTACCTCAGAAGGTTCCGGGTCAGAGAAAGAACATGTGAGAGCTAAGCTACTCTTGAAAGGAGGGGAGGAAAATATTTTTACTTTCCCAACCAGAAATCTAAAAGACTAAAAATTTATAAACGAAAAAGAGACACCAAAAACGTGAACTCACGATCTATGCCATCAGTCTCCAGTAGAACAAATTTCTGATGCAGATAGATGCAAATGATTGTGTCAAGGACAAAATTACTGGCAGATATCCTTTAAACAAAAATTCAGAAATGTCTAAAACATCAAAAAAAACAAGGAAGGATACTCAAGAAAACCTCCAGGATAAGAAACCACTCATGATCCGAGTTGAGAGGAAAAAGAAATATCAAGAGTTGAAAAAAACTCTAAAGGAGATATATACGACTGAAAGGAAACCACGGAAAAGGATGGTAAGGATGTAATGAGTGTTCCATCCCATTACAAAAAGTATACTTTCCAAGATCAAAAAATCATAGTCAAACAACCTGTTAGGGAACTACGTAAACAGGGTGAGTCCTACGAAGGGCCTGAAAACGCTAAAAAGATAGACCTGGCTGAACCACGAAAAGAGCTTAGACCTGCTTACATTGCGAATGACCTAACATAGAAAGAAGAAGATCTTTTTCTAAGCTTGCTAAAAGAATACCGAGATATCTTCGCTTGGTCTTACAAGGATCTCAAGAGTGTGGATCCTCAAATCTGTCAATATACCATACCCATGAGAGATGATGCAAAACCATGTAGACAAAGGCCATACACGTATAATGAAACATATCAGGAAGATAAAAGAAGAGATTTAAAAACTAAAGGAAGCCGAACTCATTTATGAAATTGAACACACAGATTGGGTGTCTCCAATTGCGATAGTACCCAAGAAAAATGAAAAATTATGAGTGTGTGTTAATCCCAAAAAGGTGAATGCAGCTACCATTAGAGACAACTTTCCTCTTCCAATCACTGGGAATGTTTTAGAATGAGTTGCAAGGAAAGAGGTTTACAGCTTCTTAGATGGATTTTCAGGATACAATCTACTTTTGGTTGACTCAAAAGATTAGCATAAAACTGCTTTTGCAATAGAATGGGGTATTTTTGCCTATCGGGTTATGCCGTTTGGGTTAACTAATGCTCCAGCCACATTTCAACGGTTGATAAGCCATGCTTTTAAAGAATATCTTAGGAAATTCCTAGAAATATATATGGATGATCTATGCGTACATTCATCAATCTAGGTTGATCATTTTGAACACCTCAAAAAGGTATTCGAAAAATGTAGACTTTATCGGATTTGCTTAAATCCTGAAAAGTGCACATTCATGGGTAGACATGGAAACATTCTTGGACACATAGTGTCTAAAAATGGCATAGCTAGTAACATTGAAAAAATTCATGTCATTGCTGATTTGCGTAGACCAACACAAGGGAGTATAAGCCTTCATGCTGACGGTTCCTCTACATGTATGCTATAATTGAAAAACCGATGTATACCTTGATTACACACTTTGAGTGGACTGAGGCATGTGAAGAATCCTTCATGAAGCTTAAGCAAGCTCTCACCTCAGCTCCAATATTGAAAGCACCAGATTGGAATAAGATATTCCACATACATGTAGATGCTTCCAATTTTGCTATCAGTTGTATACTAGCTCATCCAGGAGACTGGAAAATTGACTTTCCTATTTCTTATGCTAGCCGACAGTTGAACATGGTGGAAAATAACTACACCACCATCGGAAGGAAAGGATAATGAATGATCTATCCCATTAAAAAGTATAGGCATTACCTATTAGCCAACAAGTTTGTGTTCTTTGTAGACCACCAAGCTTTGTTGTACTTGGTCAACAAGCCATGCAACACAGGAAGAATAGTGAGGTGGTTCATCATTCTTCTGGAATTTGATTTCACTGTGGTTGTAAAAAAGGCCACTATCAATGAGTAGATCATTTGTCAAGGACTGTTTCAGGAGAATCACCTAAAGGGGTAGACTATGATCTACCAGATGCCTATTTATTCTCTGTGGAAATGATACCTCGATGGTCGAAAAACATGGTGTCATTGATGACAATAACTCAAGTGGATTCACAAATACCACTTTCTATTACAATTGGATTAATCGAGGAATTGGCTATGTATCAATTACTAGCTCGTAGGCTATACAAAAGAAATCGAGATGGAATATTGCTCTTATGCATTAATCCTGAAGAAAAAAAAGTAGTACCTAAGTCAAGACATGTTACCATAGTAGGACTTCAATTTGCAAAAGACCAAACTATGCAACAAATTTTGAGACTTGGAGTATTTTGGCGGACTATGAGGAGTGATGTTTTATCTTTTGTAAATAATTGTCTTCAATATAAAAAACAAACACCCATACCTCATGTAACATTGTTTCAAATGTCACATGTTCCTAAGTGGAGTAACTATCTATTTACTTACTTATCAAACCGAACATTTCCTGACGATATGAGTAAATGCCATAAAAGAGAAATTGAAACTGAAGAAAGAGACTATGCTCTTATTGGGAACCAATTGTATCGGAGAGGTAAAGATCAGCATTTGCGTCTTTGTGCAAATGAAGACGAGTATGTTCCGATTATTGAACAAGCACATGCTGCATTAGATGGAGGTCACTTTTCTGGTGAGACCACTGCAAGAGAAATCTTGATGGTAGGCATATGGTGGCCAACACCTTTTGCAGATGCTAAAGAATATGTTCGAAGGTGTGATGCTTGTCAACGAGCAAAAATGCCAACACGTGTAGGTAGCATGCCCTTAAGACCAATGATGGGGGCTAGAGCTTTCACAAAATGGGGCATAGATTTTGTTGGGCCAATATAGCCACATGCTTATAGAACCCAATCTCAATATATCATTGTAGCTATGGACTATTTGACCAAGTGGACTGAGACTAAAGCAACTTAAAAGAATGATTCCAGAAGCACTATTGCAATCTTAAATGATTATGTATTCACGTGATATAGACTGCCAATAAAAATTGTTAGTGATTGGGGAACTCATTTCCTTAATGAAGTAATTGATTATTTGATTAATGAGTTTATGGTCATCCATAATAAATCAGCTCCCTATCAGCCACAAGCAAATGGACAAGCTGAGCATAGAAACAAAATTCTTAGCTTGGTGGTGACTAAAGTGGTTAGTTCAGGAAGGACAAATTGGCAAATGAATCTCCATGCTGCTCTATGGGCTTATCGAGTTTCATTCAAAACAGCTTTAAATGCTACACCCTTTAACCTTGTTTATGGTCTTGGGGCCATAGTACCAATAGAATTTCTATTGTCGACATTAAGGGTAGCACGAAATCTAGAGTGGGCTGGACATGAATTGTTAGAAAGACTTGAAGATTTGGAAAAGCTAGATGAGCAAAGGCTAACTGCTGTACCTCACATCTATGCACAAAAGCGAAAACAAAAATAATTTTTTGATTCCCACTTAATAAAAAAATCTTCAGGAAAGGGGAATTAGTTTTAGTCTATTTCCTTAAGCGACACATTCCCAAGTTTAAGAAAAAGGGAAACGGACCGTTTATCATTGAAGATGTATCTCCAAGTGGACCTGTAAAATTGTCCACCATAGATGGCGAAAAAATGGCTAATTGGATTAGTGGATGTCGTTTAAAGAAATACAATTTGCCGCTAACCAATGAATTGCTGAAAAGAATGCATGCAGCTAAACAAAGGAATATTAAATGATAGCAGGTTATTGATGAAGCCCAAGGCTTCGGGTACTCAAACAGAAAGCTGCTCTTAGGAATCAACAGATATCGATTCCCACCAACACTTTGGAAATAGATGACCGACAATGGAAATTACCTAAAGATATAGTTTCAACAGATGATGACTGGTTAGATAGAATGGACCTGCGCATCAAAGTACAACTTAACAATCATAGCACCAATGCTTTGGTCAACATAGGAGCTAGAGTAAACGCAGTCAGTTATTCCACGTACAAGAAGGCAACAAGTCAAGCATTGGCAGCAGGAATAGCGACAATCAAAGGATGCAACAAGAACCCAACCCCAACATTGGGAGTAGTCAACTCGAGGGTGATAGTACATGGATGTTCATGTCCTCACTAGTTTGTATGCTTACGAGATGAACACATGAATGAGATGATGGTTCTTGGAATTCCCTTGATGCGGACATACAAAGCAGTACCAGATTGGGATACAAATCAGCTCAATCTATCACCTAAAGGTGGGAAACTCATTGTTCCAATTGCACCAAGCAAGGAGGAATGGAAAGGAAGCAATCAACAGACCAAACCACGAAGTAATCAATCTTCTCCATCCCCTCGACAAGCAAATGCTACAAGTAGCATGCAAGGAGTCAGGCAAATTTGGGTACAAAAGCATAGCTTAAGGATAAAACAATTCAAACCTAATAATGCCCTTATAATTCATCATCAAGGAAGAATTCACTTATAATATCTTTCTGATGAGTGTAAATAGTGTATATCCTATCAGAAAATCATCAAAAAATAGTTCTTTTTGGGTATTTTTCATCATTTTTATTGATAATGAGACTTAAAAATAGAAAAATCCAACAAAAAACAATAAAGCTGTGTTTTTCAATGGATTTTCATAATTATTGGATTTTCACTTTACTTTTTTAGAGCATTTGATTATTTTCTTTGATTTTTTCAATAAACAAGTCAAAAATTAATAATAAATAGTAAGAAAACTCAGATGGAAAAATGGAAGACATGATGGTGATCAGAAAGACAAGGTGGACAAGCATAAAAATTTTCAATGAAATGAGAAGATGGAAGCGAGAAGCCTAAATTAGGCGGTCAGACCTACTTTTGTGAAATTCTTGCAGAATGAGCTATAGGAATCCGATCAGGGAAATTTTTGAGTCTAGCATAGATTTCATGCGCGTAGTAGGACTAATGAGGGAATCTGGGGAAAATTGGTTCGGGAAGTCCGGGTATAGATATCCAAGGTAGGCTAAAACCACCTCATTTCCACTTGTGGCCTTTGGAGAGAGAGCTTTTCGACCTCTTTCGCGCATCTTTTCCGGAGTCTACAGTTGCCCGTTTTCAGTGCCATCTCACCCGAGACATGAGAGGTAAGTTCTTTACTCATCAATGATTCATTTTGTACGGCTGGTAGCTAGTCTAAACCCCTAGAAAAAACCCTAGAAATCAAGCAGTGCACAAAGACCTATGACCAAAAACTGACCATAGCGGCCTGTCAGCTCGACCAAATCCGATGGGATTTGAACTGTAGCATACCCTAACATAATAGAACCTTTCTATATCATCAGTTGACCATTCAGTAGGGGTCAAGGGGGTCCCCAATAGAAAAGCTAGATTTTTGGAAAATGCCAGAATTTGGATATGACTCCACAGACAGCTTGCCTATGAGGTTTATATACAATGTATATGATTGGTTTAGTGAAATCAATCAAGCAAAGCCCTCGAAAAGAAAAAAACTTCTTGAAGGCTACAAAGCGTCAAATTCGACATACAGGGTCAAACTGACTCCAAATGAGAAAGAATTGGATGAGTTGCTTCATGACTATGTTGCGAACAAGTTTAAAGCCTCAAAATTGACTGACCAACTCAACAGGTAGTATACTTACAGAAAATGGTGATTTCAGAGTTGACAAAGCACAAAGTGATGCCGGCAAGACCAAACTTGACCAAATTCAATTTAGGACTTGTTTTAGGTGTATAGAATGTGTTTAAGTCAAAATTTGTAAGTTTTGCAAAAACATTTTGACTGCTGTAAATAATCGTGATTTCTTACTTTTGCACTATTTTTGCTTGGAAATTGTATCATCACCTCACCTATCATGTGTACACACCTATTACATGCCAAAAATCAAGTATGATCCAAAATGAGCACCTATAACTTGGAAAATTGCCGGAAAACGCAAAGAAGTCTTTGCAAGCCAATTTTTGGGTTATGGACAACATTTCTTGCTCCAAATCACCTCATATCACATACACAGGGTCTATACAATGCCTAGAATCAATCTGTACCAAAAAATGTTGATTTTGGTAGAAATGGTAATAATTGCGATTATTTACTTTCTAGCCAAAATGGGGGAATTTTGATATTTTGCCATCATACATCCAAAGTACATGATGTGTTAAGCCCACTAGCCAAGTTTGAACCAATTTGGAGCTCAAAATCTCAAATTTCCATTATATCTACTATTTCAGAGACCTAAAGCCAAAATCCGGTACCATTTTCATCCTATGCATCAAAATAAGCCCATATTTCACTCAGAGTAGGTATTTGGTATATACTTCAAGCATGTAATGCCAAGTTTGTAAATTGTTAAAAAAAATACTCAGCTATACATAATCGCGATTATTTACTTTGGTTGCAAACTTTTGTTGGGACTTAACAATTTTGTTCCTTGCATGTTTTTATGTAGCTATGCTTGTTCAAAAATTGATTTGAAGCAAATTGGAACAAAACTGTCAGCATTTCAGACTCAAGGATATTTCAAAGAATCCGACAAGTCTGCTAACTTTGACACTCTATTCACTGAACAGGAGCCATGCAAGAAGTAGAGAGGGCCAAGAAGAAGCTCAACCAGAAAGAAAAGTTGCAAGAGCTGCCCACATACCAATTGGATCCAGATTCAGTCAAAGCCGCCAAGGTAGCCTATCTTTCAAAAGAACAGCTAGAAGAGCATCACACCACAGTGTTCACTGGCATATTCAAGAGTGAGCAGGGACATCAGGTAGAGTTGCAACTCCTACCAAAAGAAGTGTATTATGTGGCCGCGAAGACTGAGACCAAAGAAGCCAACCGCAGGCTAGGACTCAGAGATTTCTATGAATAGAAGCCGTGCGGTGTGGATTTCCAAAAAGTTTATGAGCTTTTATCCATGATTAAAGAAGATAGAACTTCCCAGATTTCTGACCCACAAGGGAATAAAGTCGAAATGGTAATAACCAAGGAATAGTGGCAGAAGCACTCAGACTGCCCACATAAGGAATGACGATGAGGGCAAGGGACAAGAAAATGGTGGTACTTTCACCAAAGAAAACGCCACCGCAGCCACCTTTGTAGACCTAATTCACAAGCAGGTGGAAGAGCTAGTCAGGTTATACCACCAGTATTTCCACTTCATGGCTAAAAGGCCACCGAGGTATACCACACCAAATCATGTGGTTTCCACCACTTTCACGCAGGTCCTCAAGTCAACAACCAAGCAACCGATGGACCATGCACAATATGTCTTGACCACTCTGAAAGGCACAAAGAAAAAAGGAAAGATCACTTACCTGGGTGCACCAGAGGTATTGACAAGGATTGCGTACCATGCCATCGGCATGGCCGACAACCTACCACCTGCCCGAGACCAAAACACTTGGATACTGGCAGCTCAACCATCTCCTCGAGCTACAAGATCAACCAAGAGATCTTACAAATTTGATGAAGATTCGGTTGAAAGCTCATCCGAAAGACACAACAGTGAAATCTCAGATAATGAGGAAAAGGGAGCACGAAGAGAGGAGATGAAAAGAAAATCCGTGGCAGCACACCAAGAATAGCCCGTGCAAAAGCAAGCCCGTTTTGAAAGAGAAAAACATGCCTACCAATGCAGTCGACAAGCACAAGGAAAGGACCCAAAAAAATGGGTGCCTAGTGGACTTAAGGGGCCAAGGACAAAGCATCACACCAGGAAAGAGACTGAAGATCCAACAGAATCCTTGGAAAAAATGTATCAAGAAGCAGAAGCCCCGAAGCTGAAAGAAGCCCAAGAAGAGGCAAGGAAAGCAAAGAAGGTGGAGGACCAGAGACAAGCCGAAGAAACGGCAAGGGAAGAGGCACAACACGACCAAGGTCATGAGTCTCCCGACCCACTTCACCACCTACAGAACACCAGGATAACCCTATTCCAAGCCCACCACCATCACTAGCAAAACGAAGGCCACAAAAGCTGAGCCCACCAAAGAGACAGAATTTGAATCAAAAGAAGCAAAAGAATCTGCACAAGAGGCTACTGTTGCACAAGAGCAACAAAAAGAGAAAAGCGTTGAGCCTGAACAAGAGAAAGTAGCCAAAGCTACACAAGAGCTTGAACATCAAAAGGCAGACGAATCTACACAACAGGCAACCACTACACAATAGAACACAACAAAGTCCGAGCCAACACCTTCTACCTCAACACAACATGAAACGGCCGAGGCATCCACAAAGCCTCAGGGTGACAAAGCAAAAGAAGGCCGCCGCAAGGGCAAGAACAACCAGCCACCACAATGCAGCTTAGAGAGACACAAGAGACTGCTGAGACCTATAGACAAGCTAGAAAGAAATGACGATTGGCAATCAAATGATTAGGTAATCTACAAGTCAATGAATACGCTAAGCAAATGCAGGATATGATGGAAAGACTCCGATTAGCAGCACTTAGCTGCAACACAAAGGCTAAAGAACTAGAGATGGTGATTGATGCTCTCCAAGGAGAGATAGAAGACAGATTAAATGTCATCACCGATCTTCAAAGGCAAGTGCAGGAAATGAAAGATGAAGTTGAACAACATCAGCTAGCATGAGACAAACAGTAGAAGGAGATGGAGGAGTTATGTGACCTACTTACAAAGTTGTCAGATGCTTGCAAAGCAAAAGATGAATAGCTGACAGAAGTTACAAACAAACTTCTAACAAGAACCGTGTCAGCTCAGAAGATTAAAGTGCAGCTGGATGTCAAAACGATTCTCTACAATACTCAGAACAAAGAATAAATAATCATGCAATTTTCTTGCGGAAAATACGAGAGAATCCAACCGTAGCCTTGATCAAAGGGACATATGAAGTGTACAAAGCATTAGAGAGAAAGAACAAAGACTTTGAGCTGGAGCTAAAGTTGGAGTAGTCTCAATACAGAGACCTGGCTTTGATGCGGGTGCAACAAGAAGATGAACTGCTAAAAGAAATATTCGAGCTTAAAAGAGTTAACCAGCTGCTGAGAGAAGGAAAGATGGAAACACAAGAAGAGGCAAGCACTTTGGAGCAGCCTCAAATAGAAATACCCTCTGTGTCATTTGTTAAACTGGAGACACAGTCCACAATAGAGTTTAGTGGTGAGGAAGATTTTCAGGTAAACATTACAGATGAAGACACAGTGTTCCATGGTCCAGCTCTCAAAGGCTGAAGAAGATGCACTGAAAGAAAAGATTATACAAGACGTAGATGAGCAATGGAAGGCAGTGATGGATTGGGAGTTGAGAGTTATTCACTCCGTCAACATTACACAACTCACTCCCAATCAAATCAATGCGCAATGGCACCAACAGTCCCTACCATACCCTTTGATCAAAGTTGAGTTACTACAGGTTAAAAAAAGGCTTTACACAGACATGCAAATAGATGGTGCAGATAAAGACCACCGAAAGTGGAGGTTGAGTTGGCTAAACAAAAACCCAAGATACTTGATTCTATTTATAAGAGCACCTACGTCCCTACAAAGAGATCCAACCTTCTGTCCTATACCAAGAGTAAGGACTTGGCAAGCACATGAGGAACTAACAAAGAAGCGGCCAACGTGGATAAACTATCCGATATTTCCAGCTCCAGAAAAGGGACCGGCCACAGAGGAATACGTGGTGAAATACTAAAGGGTGCCATGTCATTCTTCAAGAGTCTACCTGATCTATCCTGTGCACTGTTTTATAAAATATACAGAATGCTGCTCACTTGCATCAAAGCTGCTCACTTGCATCAAAGTATTTCATGAGCCAGAGCGTAGGTGCCCTTGGATGTCATTCCTCGAGGGTAATAAAGGTTTATGCTACGATCTCAGTAGTCAACCTTCCAAAGAAGTCCTCCATGGATTCTACGCCAGATGCATGTTTCTACCTTCACACAATATGCTAGCGTTCGAGGAAATGTCCTACACAGGATTCTTCACTTGGCGAACTAAGATATTTGCACGAGTGATCAGCAAAGATTAACCGAAGAAAGCGAGAAAAAAGATCAACTTGAAGCAGTTGAGCGGCAGGAAAATTTTCAAATTTTGCATGCTAGAAATTGGCTAGTGCAAGTGTAGCAGTGCAAATTAGCTACCACGAACAGACACAACTCGTATACATTTGCATATTAGGCTAGTAAGAGCAGCAAAAATTCTTCTAATCAACACCAAATTTTGCTAATCGACAGTTTTTACAAACCAGCCAACATGGACTTAAATCGAGCCGATAGTTCAAGTATAGCAGAGCAAGCCAATAGTAGTGGCAGCATAAGTGCAACTACAATCGACCAAATTTTACAGCTATATGGGAATAAATTTTTGTACACAGATACAGAAGGTCATAGTTATCTCCAGAGCAAAAAAAGCAGCACAGAAGCTAAGATCCTATTGATAAGAGTAAAGCCAGATTCAGAGAACTCCCAGATGTTTACTGACTTCAGTGGAGCCAGGTATTGCAAGCTCAAAGATGAGGTGCAGATAGAAGTTCAAAAAGTCAACCCAAGTGTTTATCCAAAAATCTGCACAAATCCGCCAAGCATCCATTTAGTACATATGCAATCAAGGTCATTGTACATGGATTACAGTGGTCAGATCTATAGTTGAGAGTCAATAATGGAAGATCCAATAGATCAGCCAATAGAAGCTAGTCTAATGAGAGAGCCAGGGCAAAGATGGTACAAAGGTCAAGATGGAGCAATCTATAGCTTGATGCTCAGTGTTTTGAAAGAAGATGTCGACAACTGGGCAAGCATAGAAGCAAAAACTTCTCAGGTAGATCTTGACATGACAGAGCCAATTGAGCTACTACCATTCATGGAGTATTGCTCAAATTGTGGACGAAAAGGTGAACATTTTTCTGAATATTGTCTAGTAAATCCGAACAACAGGGATATATCAACTGCTAAGCAAGGTACAAAGCAAATTGGAAATGCGAATCTCGATGTAAGTGCATCTACCTTGTCACTTTTACTGCAATCGGATGATTCTGTATTACCATTAGAAACACCAGTAAAAGCATTGCAAATTCAAAATCAGCATAAGGATGCACAGGCACCTGAGAAGATTAAAATTGATTCTTTGAACAACAAATTCTTGTATGAATTTAGTAAAGGTGTCGAGATATCACAAGAGGATGAAAAAACTATTAGGTTTGCAAATGATTCTTCATCCACTGACACAAGTGTGCAATCATTCACGAGTCTAAGTGACATATCAGAAAGAATGATGTTAGCATTGTATGGCACACATAATTCATGTGCATACTATGTAGACCAAAAGGGAAACTGTACAAAAAGGATCAACCAGTGTTTGAATGACCCACATACCAGCTCATAGAAGTACTTCCATTGATAGATAAAAAAGGATGGTTCATTTCAGAGGAAAGAATCTATTATAGCCCATCCTCTCTAGAGCTGAAGGATATTACCTAGGTGAACCCAGAAATCTGTTTAGAGCCAAACTCTCCTCGATCGAAAATCAAACTTCAATGTTGTGACCAAACGAACATATACTTTGACCAAAACAGTCGTAGATATAGACGAGAGTCTAGCATCTATGATGCCTTGGGTCCTAAAATCACAAAAGTTCATATCGTAGGAGACCCATGGGATAGACAATATTAGGGCAAAGATAATGCTATCTACAGCTTGACTTGGGGAATAATTTGTCATGTTTCACGAAGATACAAAGAAAACTATGCAGAAGATTTACATATGCTAAATGTTAACAGTGCTACCCAAAGTGTACCTTCAGAGTCCCAAAAGGTGAGACTAAACTAGAGCTAAACAATTTTGAACTCTCACAATGAAGCAGGCTATAGTGACCACCCTAGGAAGGGGGGAGCTGTAAATCCATCAAGCTCAGCTTATGTACCAGGAAATGCTATAGCAGTTAGAAGCCCTAGAGCTTCTAGCCAACATACCTCTTCAAAGCAGAAACCATTGAAAGATCATATGGTTGTTGGAAGTTTCCAATTGACCCAGATTCCATCAAAGTCTACCGATAAATGCCTTTATGAAGATTATCAAGGACAAAAGTTTCAGTTGATCTTGATCTCCACAAGTCAGAGTCAAAAGCCAACAAACCCCATAGTGTTCAAACAGTTACATGTGATCAAGCTCACATATACATATCAAGATGCACATGGTAACGAATATCAGCAAGGTCATGACCTTGTACAAACCCCTATGAATGGCCCAGCCGACTGAAGTCTAACTGAAGTCAAAGACTATCTAAAGATGATGCAAAGCCTCAAGCTACCAGAATAGGTGGCACAAAAGTCAAAGCCAATGGGAGTTAAAGTCCAATAAGCTACACAAAGGTCACCACAAAAATCTCCTCCGAAGAGACAGATTCTGCTAGAAAGTACAATGGATCTTTTAAGGTCAAAGGTTACTCAGATGTAGGTAGACAATGCTCAACAATTGCAAAAAGGTGAAATATTACAGCCAATGGAGCCAACATTGATTGAAGCAGGTGGTCAAAACAAAGAAAGTGCAGATAAAGTTCAACCAAAGGACATTGCCACAACAAAAGAATTCAATTCAGACACAAATGATGTGCAACATCATTGGTGAACCAAAGAAAAGCTGTCCAGAGAAGTAAAGCTAGTTAGACAAGAACCTCATGTCTTTTCGCACTTGGAAAAGATGTGGTCAACCACAGCTGGAAGATGCTTCTGGATTTGTGAGAATATCTGAAAACAAACGAGCAGAATGCTGGGGAATCATCTCCACCACCATTGAAGTAAGTTCACAGATCATAATAGCTCAATTTCATGTAATCACAGCAAGAGGAAATAGAAAAAAGATGGATCTCAAAGAATGTTCCTCTTGGACAAGGATTCTACACATGCTATACAAAGATTTGGCTACCAATCAACCACAAGCCAACTGCAACTACACCAAACCTGCATGAAGATCTCAAGAAATCAACAAGACCTAGAGCTAAGCAAAGTCAACAATGGAGATACAAAGGTCATCAAGAGATTTGCATTCCTAAGTCTTCCAATGCTCCTAGTCAAAAGTCAGATGTCAACGATCAACAGAGGCTTACAACAACATCAAAGACTCCTATCAACAGGCCTATTTCAAAAATCAAACAGATAATGGAGTCTTCATAGTCAAAGAAGGACGACCCAACCAATGCAAATGCAGATTCAAAGATAATAAAACAGGTATGGCAAAAGAAACCTTCAATGCTAGCTTGGTCCTTCACTAATCCTCTTTTTGAAAATTCAAGCTTACTTTTACCTGAAGAAATGTTTTTAGTAAGCTCAAGAATGTAAAAAGTCAAGTCGCCAAGGTGCAAAAAAAACTCTTTGGCATAGTCAGAGTCGAGTTGCTGAGCCATGAAATGAGCAAAGCATTAGTCCCAAAGCTTCAAGTCATATTAAACTTTGTGCTAAGATTCATAGTTATTAGGCTTACGCTCAAGCTGGAAGAATTGAGCATAGCTTTGTCATGTCGCTCATGCTCGATGAGATGAACATAAGAGTCAAAGTCTATTAACTTTCAATTTTTGGAGTGTTGTAAAGTCCAACACTCACGCACAGTGCACAGTAAGATGAGAGCACATATCCTCATCATGAAAACCATTCTTAAAGGGGTGCCGGCTTGCAAAGTCATGTCATATGCTTTTATAGCTACACCATCTTTCTGAAAAACCCCTCAAAATCTTTCTTGCACAGCATATTGTTTTCCATGCATTTTTGTGTATGCATAAATAGGATGTCCCATCATTGGATATATGCATTAGAAACTCTCTTTGCTTCCACCTCTGCACCTTGAGTGGACTACAATAGGCAACAACCAATGTCATGCTAACCAACAAAGCCATGCAGTGGGGTCACTACTAGGTGAATAGTTGGCTTGGTGACTGTACAACACTCCCTATTGCTTGGTGTTGGCCTTCATGTTAAAGCCGTTACAAGCGCCAACAAAGACCTTGGGACACGACAATCGACAATGGTAAGACAAAACTCAATGGAGTCACTACTAGGCAAATAGGACGCTTGGGGATTGCCCAATGCCCCCTATCGCTTGGTGCTGACCTTGATGTAATCGACAATGAAGACCATGGTGATGCGATTACAAAAATACAGTTGAGTCACTAGTGGGTGAATAGTAGGCTTGGTGATTGTCCAACGCTCCTCATTGCTTGGTGCTGACCTTGGCAAATTGGCATCGGCCCAATACACTTCCACGGATATCACATTTTTTAATTCCATATCTATCAGTGAATAATTCCTTGAGTACTTTATTAATATTTTCCATGCTAATAAGTACTCCAATAATGCACATATCCAAAAGGAATTTTTTTCCACTGGGTTTTTTCCCTTTGGTCATCCAAGTATTTGACCATAATTTAGAACCACATCATTCTACTTCCCTTGTACATACTCTTCATAAATAAACATTAGCCGCATCATTATGCTATTACAACGGGGACAAATACAACATCATCTCTCATATCATACAGATTCGGACCAATGAAGCTATTGCAACAACAAGTTGAAAATCATCAAGAAATCCAACAACAAATGAAGACAATCAGCCCATCAACAACCAATCAAAACCTTCCACAACCTCCACGGACACTTTTCAACAGTGCTCGAGGATGGGCACTAAAATCGGAAGGGGGGAATGTTAAGTGAGTCAACGTCAGTTAACAAAAGATGCTAAAGATCGCAGATGTACGGATGCACATCGAGGATGAATACGAAGAAGCAGTAAAGATTGGAGTTACACATTTTCCACGTTTTTCCAAAATGGTCACGTATTGTAAATTCCCGAATTATTTCAAGCCATTGTAATATTTTAAAGTGTTACGGGCTCAATGGGAGTTCCAAGTTGTAAAGAATAGGTCACTTACTGTGCCTAGGTTGCAGATTCAATAAGTGGTGAGCCCTAAAGGCCTTGGGTAGCCGGACATTGCATATTTTTGTCCTAAGTATATAAGACAGTGTGTAAAAGAAATTAAGGTTCTCAATTCATTTGTGGAGAGCACTCTTTGGTGAGAGCTTTTAAGGTGTGTGGCTATGGAGTCCTTGAGCTTCTCCTTGCTCCCTTCTCTTACTTCTTATGATTGCCTATGATGCTTAGATTAGCTAAATCTTAACTAATTAGTGGTTAATCTCTCTCTAATCTTGTGTGATTGCCCTCTTTTGCTTGTGTGTGCATGTAGGTTTGATTGGAGTGTGGCGCTCGATAGATCTATGTGTGTGTGCTTGCGATTAGTGTGTTGCATGATAGGATTAGTGTTGTGTGCATCTTGCAATCGTAGTGTGTGTGATTGGGTTGATTGGAGGCGAAGAGAAGTGGATATGGAGATTGCCCTTCATTGCGGCTTAGCTCCTCCATAGGCTGAGAAGCTCACCTCATAGAGTTGACCATTTGTGTTGCCACACTTAGCTCACTAACCATGTGAGTGTTTCCATGCCCTAGCCGGGTAGCTCATCCCTCCGGATTGATAATTTTGTTGGTCATTGGAGCTATTGCAACGATGGGACCCCCAAACAGAGGTTGTGAAAGGTGTCCACAAACACTCATTTTCTTTTCTTTTATGGTTTTCTGAGCCTTGATCTTAAGACTTTTTTTGTCTACCGATGATCCTCAAAAATACTAATCTATTTCTACAATCCTACAATCCTAAAGGCACTCAGCAAGTACGATTACTTCCAAGCTACCTCTACACAGCAAAAGATGACAATCTTAAGCTATGCGGTTTATAAAAAAAAGTTTTGAGCTCTAGGTGATCCTAGAGAAAGTTAAAGAATAAATTCACAAGACGCTTGTGTTTTTCCCTAGTTTAGGTCTCTTCAATCCCTGACAGTGGGCCAAATGTGGGACCCATGTCTAACCTCACCATCCTATCTTATTGCAGTATTAACGAGAACCACGATTAAATTGTCAATCCATGGGACGAAGCTAAATCGACTAGTACGTAGAGGCTACAAGAGGTTGTCAATCTCTTGGAAAACAACTAACAACTCACATCTAACTCAAGCTACACTCAAGTGACTGAAATCATCAAAAGCCAATCACTCATCGGCAAAAAAATCACATCCGTTACAACATCAAACGACATCCAAACATAACGAAACTTCTAGGACATGTTTACAAGACCTAAGAACACATGCTTATGGTCTCAAACCCCACTTTAGGTCAAGTTCCAAAATCGGGATTATTAACAACAATGGATTTTTGACCTAATCATTTTTGACCCATAATGCATCTAGATGCTTAGAAACGATGCTCCAATACCCCGTCTATGCTTAGTTTTTGATTTGAAAGTGTAAATTACTAGTTATGATGAAATTAGGCCACGGGTCAACGACACCAAAAACTACGAATTACTGTGATGTGTTTATGTGAATGCGTAGAGCTCTTACCTGTGGTTGCAATGCAGCAAACGCGATTGCAATGTGGCAATCAAGGAGGGAGTAGGAAGCAAAGTGCAAGAAGAAGAGGAGTGAGCGCCGTTATCTCACGCTGTGTATTTCATTATCCAAAACTTTTAAATAACATACAAAAAATGGCTTTTATACCTTAGCCAAGGTTTTTGGTGGTCAAAACTAATTATCTCGGAGTTCTACCAAAGATGAGTAATGACAAGCTGATACAATATAGAAGCTTGTAGCCCTGGCTCATTAATTACAGAGTTTATACGTGTTAGCTTGCTTCTAACATGTTATGATGGCCAAGTGTTGAATGCACCTAACTTTAAGACATGGTTAGAATGGAAAAGTGGTGGATCTAGGCGACACCAACAATTGCATCCACAATTCAAACCTTTGTTATAATGGCCAAGTAGTGGATCTTTGATGCACCTACTTCCCAAACCTTAGTCTAAATGGCAAAAGTGGTGGATCTTTGATGCACCTACTTCCCAAACCTTAGTCTAAATGGCAAAAGTGGTGGATCTAAGATCTACCCATCCCACAAACATTGAGTAAAATCACAAGTGTTATGATGGCCAAGTGTTGAATACACCTAACTTTAAGGCATGGCTAGAATGGTCAAGTGCTGGATCTAGGAGACCACAACAATTGGACCCACAATTCAAGCCTTCGTTATAATGGCCAAGTGGTGGATCTTTGATGCACCTACTTCCCAAATCTTAGTCTAAATGGCCAAGTGGTGGTTCTAGCATCTACTTCTTCCACAAACATTGTGTAAAATTACAAGTGTCATAATAGCCAAGCGGTGGATCTAGGATCTACTCATCCCACAAACACTGTGTGAAATTATGAGTGTTACGATGATGACCAAGTGTTGAATGCACCTAGCTTTAATATGTTTGGCGGACGAAGCAACAAGAGGCAGTTTCAAGAGAAGGATCATATTTTTGTGAGAAACCATTGTAAAATTCTTTTGTAAGGAAGCATCTCTAAGCCAAGAATTTGTCAAAGGATTTTTGATTATTCTTATGGGACAAATTGTATATTAGAGAGCCAGTTAGAAGTTTAGGAGCTTTTGGCCGGACAAGCCATTTGTAAAGACCTAATCTATAAAGGCCATTTTTTGTAAGTTTGAACATGATATTTTTGTTGGAAAACTGAGAAGAAAGCGTACGTTTGAGAGCTTCTTCTTGTTCAAACTTGTAATCTTCGCCATTGTGGCTACGGTAATCCAAATTCAGATTTGTTTATTGCATTGTGTTCCTCTTATCTTGCTCTTCCATTCAAGTGTAATCATTCAAGATTCAATGTAGGTTTTTAACTACGAGTTTGAGGCCTTAAATGGATGTTTTGAGTGTCTATATGTGTGTTTTATGTTGTTTTGACCCTAGGAAGGCCTTTAGGGACCCTAAAACGACCCATTAGGATCACCTGTTTGTTGTTTTTGCTGACTTTGGGACGAACGATCGCGATCGTTGTACCTCTCCATAATGTTGTGACAGTGATAGGATATGTTACTGATAATCCTGTTTAGCTTCCCTTCAAGTTTCGTGTGATTCCGATATGATTTGCATGGTAAACGGGCATGATGGCTGTAGAGCTGTGTAGAAGGACATAGGAAGATTACTTGGCAGTAATGCGTTCGATTTTCTTGTAGTGTTAGTAGTTGTATCTCTTCGAGTTCACTTCATTAGGAATGAAACCCTAGTGAGTTTCCATGCCTCATCCGAGTCGCTTCCCTTGTATTGATAAATATGTTGATTCTTGAGAGCTATGCTATGGACATTCGTCGCGGCGACCTGCAAACATTGGCGCCGCTGCCGGGGAATGCACCTTATGTGATGAGTGACCGAGTGCGCAGTCAGATTCCTTAAAAAAGATCAATCCACAAATCCAATTTACACCTCAGTTAGGTTGCTAG
This sequence comes from Adiantum capillus-veneris, assembly GCF_014529385.1. Taxonomy (NCBI): domain Eukaryota; kingdom Viridiplantae; phylum Streptophyta; class Polypodiopsida; order Polypodiales; family Pteridaceae; genus Adiantum; species Adiantum capillus-veneris. The sequence continues at coordinate 24,957 of NW_028221703.1, forward strand.
ACAAGGGTTTAGAGCTTAGTGGAGTCTAGAGCCAGTGGACCGGCTAGATCCTCTCTTAGGAGATTTAGGGAGCTGTGAGTGAGAGTGTTAAATATTTTTTTCTCTTCAATTTCTCTAATTCGATTGAGTACTGAAATCTCACCGGAAATCTGTCGTGTTTGTTTTGTTTGATTCATTTCCTTATGTTTTTTCAGTTCTGTAATTAGGAGTAGGATAAGCAAATCACATTCCAATCAAATTTGGGGCAAAAGTTAGAGTCGAGAAACCAGCAAACTATAACTTTGGCCAAAAAAGCCATAAGACTCTGAAATTCTGAAAATCTGACCAAATAGGGTTGATATTGATTCAAATCACAAAGTGGTAGCACAAAACACTAGGAAACACTTGTCAGAAGGAGCAGACAAAATTTCATCAGATTTGGCCCAGGTACTATGATCGTGATCGATGTACCTCAATGTCAGATTTGTAAAAGATTTGACATGTGCCTTCCTGATAAGATTCTAAACAAGTTTGTCTAAAGCAACCACACCCAAAAACATCAAAAATCAAGGAAATCAGGCCACTTGGGTAAAACTAGCCCGACAGACCCAGAAAGTGCCAAATATTGGCTTTTGGTGATCCAAATGCAAAAAGACTTTGGGGATAGCCTTAAAACAAGTAGATTTGGGGCAAAAGTTAGAGTCTACAAGATGCCAAATTTGGTCTAATTTGGGCTCAGAACTACAATCGCGATCGGTGTACCTAAGTGCCAGATTTTGACCAGATTTCATCTGTGGGATCCCCAGGTGTATACAAAGATAAAAGTCTAAAGGACCTAGAGCCAGAAACCTCAAAATACCTGTCAAAACCACTGAATAAAAATCCAAGTCAAAAATTGCTAAACTGGATTAGAAATTGACTTTTAGTAGACCAAAACACATCAAAACTGGGAAGGAACCGTACAGAGGGATAGCCTGTACACAGGACAACCCTAGATAGCTTCCAAATCCCAAATCAAACATCAAAATCAAGTCAAACTGATAAATTTGGAAAAACAGGCACTTCCAACCAAGAAATGGTAAAAACTTGACTTTTTTGAGTCCAAATACAAAAGTGTCTGGCAGGTAGTCTTAAAATAGCCTAGTGAACAAGCTGGTGAAGTTTCATCTCATTTGGGCCTAGAACTACGATCGCGATCGGTGTACCTCTGGCCCAGATCTTGTCCAGATCTAACTCATTTTTGACATGTTCATAAACCTAGACTATTTAAGATATCAAGAGTTGTCAAAACTCAAATTGGACATACTTTCAATAATCTGCAAGCAAAATTGTGTTGAGGTCATTGTGAAAGTGTTGAATTTGCTGACAGTTGGAATGATACAGTGATCTCATAGCCATCCAGTGTATTCATTTGCAGAGACCGATCAAGTAACAACCCATGCAGTCCCAGGAATTGGAAGATCATTCCATCTCCAGGTAAGAGGTTTGGATTCAGTCAGTAAATCCCACTTTCTTCATGTTTTTGAGATTGGGAAAACAAATCAACACCAGACACCTAAATTTAGCGGATCAAACAAGTGTTGTATCAATGGAGGAGAGTGTAAACCAAGGGATAATACGACCGTTAGAGCCGATCCTTGAAGAAGGCATCTTCGATACTTCTTCAGAGAGATCTTCCGAGTATTTCACAGAACACTTGGGACAATCAAAACTAAACGGAAGAGAAAACATGGCAGCAGGACCATCAAACCCCTCGGCCACATTAAAGCTATTGTTCATCAAGTATCAATATGACAACAAGCAAGGTGCCAAGATATACAAAGATGGTATGGACCGCTACTAAGTGGAAATAGAAGATAGACCAAGTGAGTTCAAGGACTTAGTGCCTATGAGTTATAGCGGAGATAGGTACTTAGATGACAAGGGTATCATGTACTTGGTAGTCCTGAATCCTAACATTGTAGACAAGTGGGGATTGATGGGCACAAAAGCCAAAATAGACGAGGAACATGAGGAAAAGGCACCAACAATGAGCTTACCCAATGCAAGATTAAGGCGAGAAAATGAAATGTTGAGAATCAACACGGATAATGTCTACTTGGGGTTATACAAGTATAATAGTGGAGAGCAAGATCTCTATTATAGATGCGAGGAACTCTACGTCAGAGAGATGACTGAGCGGAAAAGACTTTATGTCTTCACCTACACCGAGGGAGCGGAAACAAAAATTGCCGCATACGACAAGTATGGAAGATGATATGTAGCAATTGATAAAAAAGATTTGGAAGGATATACGTACTTTGGGGGACCACTTCATCAGTATTATGTCACTCCAAGCCCACTAAGACCAGCACCTACAACTGTCGTGCCAGAACCGGTGACCATAGGTGGAGGGAGGACTCATGTAGCTGATTCTTTCAGTCGACCTCATTATTCGATGCCAATTCCCATGGGAACGTTACATTCCAGAGAATCAATGGCTACGAATCGAAGTAGTGTGGTTCCTATCTCTACACATACGGCTGTACGTCTGACATTTGCAGCCACCCTATCACATTTGCCTCCTAGTAGTAGATTTGGGCAGGGGAGCCAACGAGAGAAACCTCTGACCTCCATGATGCACGAGAACGATTAAGTCAAGACACGGGAGCAATGAGATTGACCGCAGACCATAGAGGGATCAGGCCATTCCAAGTAGCGAAGTGCATGCCGAAGAAGTATAGCGGATCGAGGGATCCATATGCCCATGTATCGCTCTTCAAGCAAGTCTTAAGATCAGAACAGATCACTGATTTCCATACTCAATACGAGGGATTCGGGCTGACCTTGGAAGGGACGTCTTTAACATGGTTTCAACTTTAAACCTTGAAACTTGTCTGAATATTGAACATTTATTGCGCGAGTTCGCGGAAGAATTCTCAAAATGGGGTATAAAGCATAATACTATATCGCAGATATATGCATTTAAACAATGGGAGAGTGAAAAAGTGAAGGAAGCAACCTTGAGATTCAAGCAATACATTGAGAGGTGCCCGAGGAGGGAATTATCGCAAGACGAGAGATTGTCTGTGCTCTTCGTTGAAGGACTTAGGAATGAAACCTTGAAAAAGGACCTTCACTTGAAGGCCTGTAGCACATTTCAACAGGTTACAAGGGAAGCGTTATATCTTGTCGATAACTGCATAGCATATGGGGAAGTGTCAGAGGATACTGATTCAGTAACTAGTGGCTCTTCATCGATTAAAAGCAAACCCTCTACCAAGAAAGATGATCAGGCGTCCTTGATATCGACAACTGATCAAATGATAGAAGAGGTAATGAAGAGAATGCAGCAACATATGAGATCAAATCCGGTGATGAGACAGTCTTAGATGAGGAAGTGTGACATATGTGGGGGGGATCATCCGATGCCGTGGTGCACACAACAGCCGAAAGCACCAGTTTACGAATGGACGAGTACTGAAGTGGTGTGCCATAGAGCAAAAATGGGCAAATCATAGCACGGAAGAGTGTTTTTATAACAAAAACTATGTGAGGGAGAGACCATATGGACCTCCAGCAGGACCATCCCAACCACCTCCTCCAAGATATCAAGTTGGACCAAATATGAATCTGGTAGCAGGAGTAGACAGACCTCAACCTGTGTTGGGTCAACAACCTCCATTACCACAACAAAATAGAGCCATGATTAGGTATGCTCAACCTTGTGAAGCATCACCAGGAACAAATAGTACACTTCAAGTTTCTTATTATGAGGAACCGAATGAGCCTTACGCAACAGAACCTGAATCACAAATGTACGCAGACGAAGCCTATCAACCGTGGGGAAATAGCGAGGGTATGGCACCACCAACGTATGTAGCACAACCTTCAAGAGATCAATATTTGGTAGATGAAAGAACGTTAATGTTCATTGTGAACCAGAATTACAAACCAAGAGGATATCCTAATAGAGTAGGACAACCTATGGGACCACCTCCTCAAAATCAACCACCAATTGGACAGTGCTATAGCTGTGGAAGTATGGATCATTGGGAGCGTAACTGCCCTTTCAAAGGCGAAAGAGTGAAAATTTTTGGGTTTTGTGATGGATGTGGTGTGAATCACATATTGCCAGATTGCCCAAAGAATCCGGATAACAAGGGAAAAGCAACTATGAATATTGTGGGGGTGATACCAAGTGCAAGCAGCGGATCAGAAACCGATCCCATGATCCAAATCAATGCGATAACCAGAGCCCAAGCCAAGGACTTAGGGAAAACCGCGCCTTTGGAGGAAAAGGTTGAGTTGCCAATACCCACAGAAAATGAAAGTTTATCCGTGAGAACCTAACAAAAATCCTGGAAGGCGAAACGAGATTGGATGAAAACAAGAAGGTTGACAACCCAAATTTCCATGCAAAACGAATTGCACAAGTTAACAACAAGCCAAGGAAAGCGTCCTCAGGGGGATTAGTCTTGGTTGAGAAAGTGCTAGAGCCGTTACATGCTCTATTACAAGCGTACGAAGCAAGGCTAAAAACAAACCAAACCTTAGAGCAGAGATGGTTAACTTATCCTCAACCAGAAGTGGAAACGAAGCGTTTGGAAATGTGTAAACACCTCATTGAAACAGCGTAGGCGTTGATGGAATCTAAGGTGGTTAGAACCCCAGAAGAAGAAGTGTTGATTCACAAAGAGCGAGAAAAAACTGAAAATCGATGAACCAAAACAAATAAACGGACCCAGGCCTGAAACGATATTGTCACTGGATCATCGAGTGGTGCCGAACACGACTGATGACGCTAAGTCAATGACGATAATGCCAATTCCAGAAGTTGAAGAACAATGGCCACAACACTTATGGGAAACCATTAGAAACAGAAAGAACGGAAGCGTGACGTTACAGTCTGCTCCGATTCCTGAGATTAACCTAGATAACGGATTTTATCCAGCCGATATACAATCGCTGTATGGGGATGCAAGAACGAAGGTTTTGGTGGAAAGCAAAGCCCAATCCTTGAAAACCCTGCCTTCATTTATAGGTGAACACGAGGCACAATCGGAGATAAGGTTAGTTCCATCTCAGATGAGAACTATTCCACATATGGTTGACTCAAAAAGTCTTCAAGAGATGCTGTCGACACCTATAACATGCACAATCACGCTGTCCGAACTCTTGTAAGTCAGACACACTTATGGGAAGACATGGGGAAACATTTGGAGCACAAAGGAGTAAAGATTCCTGTTCAGACAAACCCTACGGGAGAAGAAAACAAACAGGAAGGTCACCCCAAAGCCCAACCAGTGCCCATAAACAAGGTTGGAGATTACTGTGAAGGCGAGGAGGGTAATACAACCTTACCTGTTGAATATCAGGATATAAAAACGATAGCTATATCCTAGACAGTGGAGCGGGAGTGGTGATTGCTACAAAGAAAATCTGGGAGAAATGGGGCCGTACAGCTCTCAGAAAAACGAGAATGAAACTGTAACTCGCAGATGGGTATGTAGAGAGACCATTGGGAATCTTGGACCAAATAGTTGTAACTTCGTGTGGAATTAACTATGATCACACCTTTGTTGTGGTGGATTTCGGGAAAATGAACAACTTCGACATTATTTTGGGACGACCTTTTGTGCGTCAACACAAAATGATACAAGATTGGGGGTACGACCAAATCTACCTAAGGCACGAAGAGCTAATAACGAAAATCAACATGAAGGATCACAGCTACAGAGACGTTGCAAAAACACCAGTGCAAGAATTTAATTCAACCACTATAAATGAAAAAGAAATACCTGCATGGATGCAAACAAAAGCGTATGCATGGATGTGTGGAGCATCTGAATGTGGAGACATAATCAAAGAAGAATGCGTTTTGGAAAGATCTGTAGAAGACGAGGGTTATCTCCCAAAACCTTTCCCGAAACATTTATTTGAGCCATTTGGGTGGACTCAAATATTGTCAACCTTGGACATATGTATTAACGAATTCACGCCTACAAATTTTTGTGACGAAGAAGGATACGACCTAGTAACGTTGTAAATGGCTAGCGTCATCCTTGAGTCAGGATCGGAGAGCGAGGAACAAGAAGAACCACCACGTGAGACCGAGTGTAGAAGAATAATTGATGAGATATCTGTAGTGAACGATAGGAATCAAACAGAGGAGGAATTCATGGATTCACTAAGCAGTGGCCTTCCATCACTAGATGATGAAATCCAATTGGTAGCGGCCGATGATGAGAGATCAAGTGCATTAGAGACGAATAGGAAATACAGGGCGAGACAGGACAGGTTTTACGAGTTTCCTAACCAAAAACCTAGTCGATAGGAGCGGTATAGAACAAGAAAATCAAGGGCAAATAAGCATAATTCGATGCCTCTTGTCAATGACAGAACAAGATATCTAAAGCTTGTCAAAGTTGATGATTGTGTCAAAGACGAGGTCATTGGCCAGTTTATCAAAACTAAACCATGGAAAAACAACAAGAAGAACAGACACGAAAAGAAAATGACTAAGTCGCATAAAGAGGGGAAAATAGGGTCTGGAATGACCAAAACAGAGTACAATAAGCTCAAGCGAACCCTCAAAGACATACGGACGACTGACTTTGAAACAAATGAGGACACGAGTTCTGACAAGATGGATGCACTGTCCCATTATAAGAAGTATACCATACAAGATAGGAAAATCATAGTGCAACAACCAATGAGGGAATTGAAGAAACCGGGTACATCATACGACGGTCCTGTAAAAGCCAAACGAATAGATCTAGCAGAGCCACGAGAAGATCCAAAACCTGCATATATTGTATTGCCACAAATCTTATTGAAGAAGAGGAAAAGCTTTTGGTAGCTACTCTTAAACAGTATAGAGATGTGTTTGCATGGTCATACAAAGATCTTAAGGAGGTGGATCCAAGTATCTGTCAACACACAATACCCCTTAAGAATGACGCCAAACCCAGCAGACAACGTCTCTATACTTACAATGAAATGTTTGCAAAAAAGATCAAGCAGGAGATAGATAAACTTAAAGAGGCAGAGTTTATTTACGAAATTGAGCACACCGATTGGGTTTCACCGATTGTGGTGGTCCCGAAGAAAAATGGAAAGTTAAGAGTGTGTGTCAATCTCAAGAAAGTAAACGCTGCTACAATTCGGGACAACTATCCCCTACCCATTACTGATCATGTAATAGAAAGGGTGGCAGGAAAAGAGGCTTATAGTTTCTTAGATGGCTTTTCGGGTTACAACCAACTCGGAATAAAGCCAGAGGATCAGCACAAAACGGCTTTCGCAACTGAATGGGGTATTTTGCATTTCGGGTAATGGCTTTTGGCTTAACAAATGCACCAGCCACATTTCAGAGGCTAATGGGTCATGCTTTTAAAGAATATTTAAGACACTTCTTAGAAATTTACATGGATGACTTGTGCGTTCACTCTCTTGTAAGATTGGAGCACATAGAGCACTTGACCAAGGTGTTCAAAAAATGAAGACTGTATCGGATTTGCCTGAATCCAGAGAAATGTGTCTTCATGGTAAGACAGGGCAAAATATTGGGACATATAGTGTCCAAAAATGCTATTTCGACAGACATGGAGAAGATCCGCGTCATTGGAATTGGAGCTGATCTCTTGAGACAGCTAATTCTAGTGTTGAAGGATTTCAGCTACTTAGAGTAGGAAGAGTCAGATAGCAGACTAGAAAGAAATCACTGACTAAACTGAAATATGAATACTGAAATGAGAATCAGACTTAAAGACTGGAATAAAGTTCAGACTCAGATTCAGAAGACTGTTGAGAAGTCAGTATCACTGGAATATATATATATCATGATTGAGATTACAGTGAATATGATTATAGAGAGAGAGAGAGAAAGTGTAGCCGATAATACTGCCACTGATGCTCAAGTGCAATTATAGCTCAAAGCGCTAATACAAGTGATAACAATTGCCAACCCGATATCAAAGTAATGGGCTCTATTTATATGCTTCGGGTTTATCGTAGTAATTACTTTAGTAATTACTAAGTGATTCACTTCCCATCTTCTAAGAACACGTTCCCACATGGTGACGCGCCAACCGTTTACAGTCATTGTTGAGAGAATGATAGGTTTTGGTGTCAGGATCATAGAGTGTACGCCTGCCCTTGGTCAGTCTTGTTCTAGCCAGTTTATGACAATGCGAAGCAGTATGGATCCATCCTTGTGGAACAGGCTGATTTGTTTTGACGCGTGCTTCGAACAGAATCTCAGCCATCTCCCTGTACTGCGGTGCTAGACCCGGCTTTGCTGCAATGTCTTTCTCAGGTAGTTTGGAAGATTCGACTATAAGCTGCAGTAAATGATTAGTAATCCTAGTCAATCCTCTGACCTGAATCTTCCACTGGCCCATACACTGCTGAATCCTCTGTAGCTCTTCCTTTATTGCCTGGATGTCATTGATTCGAAGAACATCATTGAACAATGTCTACCAAGTCTTCCATTCTACAGTTGATCGCTCATACCAATCCTGAAGCTCATCAGTTATTTTGAAATATGTGAGTCGATCAACTGGTTCTTGATGTTGAGGATATAGTGATGGAAAAAATCTTGGCAACTCAGTTTCTCTTGCTGGAACAACATACAAGAGAACTGGATAATCAGGCACAAATTCCAGGAAATTCAGAACTGCCTGGTTCTCTTGTTCCATCATCTTCCTAGTAATTCTTACTAGCTGGAATAAGGTGCGGAGAGAAGTTGCCTGTGCTCCGACGGACATGCGAGTTTGAGATCCTCTGCTAGTGGCTGTCTGGTCCTCCAGGATGGCTTTCACTCTTTGGTCCAAAACACCTCTGGCAGTTTGTAGTTGAACCAGAACATCCTTAAGTTGGACCCTCACATCCTTCATGTAGCGGTAATTTGGTTTGTTACCCAGCAGAAGTTCCAGTTCTAAAGCTAAGGACTGACAATCTGCAGTAGACTGTCTTTGCCAGTACGGGTTTACCACTTTCTCATCAGCATTGAGTATCCATTCTGGAACTCGTTCCAACAGCTGAACTGTACTGGGATGCGCAGGTAGTCTACAAGCTTCCTTATCATGAAAAGCAGCAGATTTCCAATGTTCCACCATTTCCCTAGATCCTACATATAGTCTTTGGAACCTTTCTAAATCAGTCCACAGAGTATCATCCTTCAGATAATGTCTGGTGATGGAGGCCTGTTGATGTCTCAGCTGCTTATTTAAGGTAATGAGTTGTAGTGAATGCTGATGATCCTTCACTGGTCCCTCATCCTGAGCCTTCATTTTCCCTTTAGCCTCTCTGTTGTGATGGAATTGATTAGTTGGCTCATCTCCAGTGTTACTGGGCTGCTGTTCTTCAGCCTGCTGGTGACCCGACTGTTGTTCTGTTTCCTGTCTTTCCTGCTGTTCCTCAGTCTGGTCTGGTTGGTCTGGCTGTGACTGGACTCCTTCATCTGGCCCTGTCCCATCAGTACCTAGTCTTGGAGGTGGAGATGGTGGTGGGGCATCATCATCATCCTGTGTATGCCCGGTTTTTTGATCATCCTCCTCCTTATCAGCTTCATCTTCTTCTTCTTCTTCATCCTCCTCTGGGGATGTCTGCTGCTCAATATAATCCATGATGGCTTGGTTCATCAGAGCATTTTTGAACTCACTCACCTTGTCCTGCAAATCACTTTGCAGACTTTCCATCAAGGATTTTAAATTTTCTAAATAAAAAACAGCATTGCCTGCGGGGTTCAAAATTTCAAAAAAGCCATTGTAGATGTATCTATCCGTCAGCGAACGCTTCAGAGCTGTATGGTGTAATAGCATCTTTCTAAATTTTGCCCGCTTCGTTCTGAGCCCCATTTCATCTCGCTTGGCAGCTGTCAATGCTTCATTCCTTTGACTCTTTATGATCATAATTTCAGACTCAGCTTTAGCTAACTTTTTGTTCAACAACTCCTGAGCTCTCTCTGACTGAGCTTGCAATACCCTGTGTTGTATGTTCTGCGCTTCCTGGGCTTTCTAGAGTGTGGCAATCTGATGCTGTGCTTCTGCCAATTCAGCTTTAAGCTTTTTAACTTCATCTTTTGATCCAGGAGCTTCCACCAATTGTCCCATACAACTGACAATGGTATTCCAAGAGGACTGTATCAGTACTGAACATAATGTCTTTGACCGTTGTTGGATCAGAATCAACTGGTTCATATATTGCCACAGGAGCCACATAAGGTAGAGATGCATAATCAGTTTTGGTGAGTGAGAGATGCCCTCTCAATTTCTGAGTTTGCATTTGCTGTAGCTTATCCTTTTTAACCAGTTGCAGAGGGTTTTGAGAAATGACAGGAACTGTTTTAGACATAGTTGAGGACGCTGGACCTTTCCCCTTATCCAGTTGATTCCTGCCTTTGTCTCCTGACTGATATGGTACCTTCGCCTCAGTGACTGGCTTTACCTGATCCTTCCCAGATCCAGTAGCAACTGTCTGTTTGACAACTGTCTGATTAGGTATAGTTGTCTGAGTGCTTGCTGCCTTTACCTGGCTTTCGATGTGCTTCAAGAATTCACTGCTTTTGGTCAGTGTAATTCTTGGTTTCTTTGAACTACTAGCTTCCTCTGCAGTAGCTTTCCTTTTCAGGTCCTTGGAAGTTGTTTGACTGTCCGTTTCCTCGTCGTCTGAGGATAGTTCAATTTTCTTCGGTTCAGAAATGGGCTGCTCATTCCATGCTAGCTTCACCTGCTCATTAATATTTGTAGCAGTAGCCCAATACAGAAATTGCCAGACATACCATGCCTTGAAAACAATTTGAGATTTCAACTTGGTAGTCTGTTGAAGTACATTATGCGAGAGTATTTGACACAGGTTGATATGGACGTGTGGATCCAGTATCTTGGTCAACAGCATAGCAAATAATTTTTCTGACACATAAGTTGGGTTATTCTTAAGACTGACTGCTTCGGCTACAAACCTGTAAGCAGCGGAGGCTTCCAGTCCTGCTACTGGAACTCCTTGAGCATTTGCCTTGCGCTTCTTTCGAGCTGCTTCATCCTCCTTTAGAGCAATACTTATTTGCTGCACAGTTGCCACCGATGGTTTAGGCTCATTAGGCATTCTAAATGCAAATGCAATGGCTTCTGGTGTCATGGACACCCTCCTATTATTTATCATAGCACTGTTGTTTTCTGCATCAAAATAATCAAGAACTTGCTTGATGATCCCTGCATCAAAAGCAATCCTTGTCGCTTGCAATACAACTCACAGATCCCAGAGTTGTAGGAGAGTCATTGCATGATCAGTAAAGACATATCGTTGGATTTTATTGTATGGAAGAACAGGAAGGCTTTGCTTTGCCTTAGTAATTATAGCCTGGGTTTCTGCAAGAGTTTCCTCCATCTTCTCTGATCGTTTCCTTCTACCCATACACTGTGAGGTCGACGACGATGAAACAGGCGAAGGCGAAGAGGACTTACTTGTGTTAAAGCCGTTGCCTGGTGTCGCTGGTAAGGTTGTCTGACAGTCAACTGTCTCGTCGGAGGTCGAAGTTTGCGGTTGTAGTGAAGAGACCTCGGAGCTCGGCGATGGCGAATGGTTGACAGGAGGAAAGCGTCACGCAGGAGATTTATGAGGAAAAATGTTAACTCTCCTGACTGTTATACGTGTTCGCGCCATAAAAGCTCCACTACTCGCCGCTCCTAGACTTGTGTGCACCGTCGCTGATGTGGCAAACATGCATTGGACAAGACTGCAACCCATCCTTGTAATAATTATCACTGGTATACCATTTGACCGTTGGCCACTTAAAATTTGGAAAGTGTGTTCATAGTGGTTCTGAACTGATTCCCACTCTGGCTGGATCATACTGGTACTGGTTCTTAAATCGTCTTGATCTGATTCTTCAGGTACTGGTTCTGAAGCTAGAACTGGTTGCACATGGAAAAGACCAAAAATATCTGATTTTGGTATCTCTTGATCAACAACCTCCAGTTCCTTAGTGACTTCTTCTGATCCAGTTTCTCTGGTCTATAAGTAATAAAGTTTGATCTTTGCTCCATTATATACTCTTGGCAACATTAGTCCAGATAAGTCTTTTAATCTGACTGTGCCATTGGAAAAGACCCAATCAACCTCAAAAGGTCCTGCCCAGGCAATCTTCAAATTCGGCTTCTTTGGACCCAGTCTTGACTGATATAGAAGCACTAAGTCTCCTTTCTGGAATTCTCGAACTTTAATTCGGCAATCATGCCAGTGCTTCCTTCTTTGTTGAACAATTTCCTGTTCCAATATAGCCCTTTGCCTGAGTTCATATAACTGCATCAGTTCATCTAGTCTTTTCTTAAGATTATGGTTGAAGTCTAATCCATACTTTACAACCATTCTCAGACTGGGGATTACAAACTCCATAGGAACCACTGCTTCAGTACCATACACCATTCTGAATGGTGTCATTCCAGTAGTTACCTTATAAGCTGTTCTATAAGCCCATAGAGCAGTCTGAAGCTTCAAATCCCACTGGTCTGGTTTCTTTTGCACCACCTTAGTGAGAATAGTCTTAATTGTCTTATTGCTACTTTCAGCCTGTCCATTGCATCTGGGATAGTAAGGAGTAGATTTCCGATGCTTGACTGAAAGCATATCCAATAGGATTTCCATAGTATCATTGATAAAGTGTGTCCCTTGATCGGTCACAATTTCCACTGGACGTCCATATTGGCAGACAATATTCTCAAACAAAAACCTTGCAGTTGACTTGACTGTGTTGTCAAGAAGAGCTTTAGCTTCAACCCACTTGGTAACATAACAAGTAGTCATAACGATGTACTTGTTCTTCCTGGGAGTCACCTTCTTAAAAGGTCCCATAAAATCCAATCCCCATTTCATGAATACTCTCAATGGTTGTATTGGCATTAAGGGAGTCATGTCTGCAACTGTTGGTCGGCCCATTCTCTGGTATATATCACAAATTTTACAAAATCTTCTGACATCAGCAATCATTGTTTGCCACCACAGACCTGCTTGCAGAATCTTCTTGTAGGTTACTTCGTTGGAAAAGTGTCCACCAGACTCTCCATTATGTGCCTCTGAGATAACTTGCATTCTTCCCTCCATTGGAACACATCTCCGAAGTATACCATCCACCCCCAACCGATAAAGTACTCCCCCAATGATGGTAAATTTCAGGCTTTTTATGATCAGAGCCTTCTTCTGATTCTGTTTCCAATCTTCTGGAAAGGCACCTTGGGAAAGGAACTGATAAATATCATACCATTCAGGATCCACTGATTCTTTTTCTTCTAGCTAAAATAAATCAGCATCCACTGGTTCATCTCTTAGAGGTGATTCTGAAAATCCTTCTGTACTTCTGGAAAGAAAGTCAGCTCCACAGTGGTTTCGGCCAGGCTTATGGAAAATTCTGAACTCAAATTCCATAAGGAACATCATCCATCTTATCAGCCTGCCTTGAATAATGACTTTGTTAATCAGAAACAGAAGAGCTTGATGATGCACATAAAAATGGAATAACTTCCCCAATAGGTAATGCCTGAACTTTGTAGCGCTAAAAACCATTCCGAGGGCTTCTCTTTCAGTAGTCGTATAGCCTTGTTCAGCCTGACTGAATCTCCGACTAGCAAAATAGACCGGATAGTCTGTTCTGCCATCTGGCTGAGCCAATATTGCCCCCATTGCCAATCCTGAAGCATCAACGTGTACATGAAAAATAATGTCCCAGTTCGGCTGCCTGAGGACTGGTTTACTGGTAATGGTTTTTTTTAGATTCTGGAAACTCTCCTCACACTCAGCAGTCCAATTGAACTTGCTGGTCTTCTTTGTAAGCTCATATAGTGGTACTGCTTGAGAAGAAAATTTGTGTACAAATCTTTTATAAAAATTCACATACCCCAAAAAAATAACTCAACTTAGAAGCAGTTCTGGGTGCTTTAGCTTGCTGGACACACTGTATTTTGTCATTGGCCATTTCTATTCCATTGCGGGAAACCACATGTCCCAGTAGCTGTCCCTTCCAAACCAAAAATACTGATTTAAATGGATTCAAGCAAATCCTTTTCTCCTGAGAGTGTTTAAAAACCATCTCTAGGAATAGAAGGTGCTGTTCCTCAGCTGAATAGACAGTGAAGTCATCCATGAAAATGGCGAGGAACTGATGAAGAAATTCATTAAACATCTCCATCATACACCGCTGAAAAGTAGCTGGTGCATTGCACAGGCCAAAAGGCATCACCAGATACATGAATGCTCCCCACTCAGTGATGAAAGTGGTCTTGGCCCTATCTTTCGAAGCAATCTGTAACTGGTTATAGCCGCTATAACCATCCATGAAGCTATACATCTCATATCTTGCGATCTCATCAAGCAACATATCAGTAAAAGGTAAGGGAAATGGATCCTTAATGGTCTGGGCATTTAGTTTCCTATAGTCGACACAAACCCTTAATTTCCCATTCTTCTTAGGAACGACAACTATTGGAAATAACCAATCACTGCTTGCTACTTTCGTAATGAACCCAGCCTTGAGAAGATTATCAATCTCCTCCTTGACCTTTTTTTCATAGTTAGGGTTCATACGGTATCTTTGTAGTTTGACTGGCCTAGCGTCCGGTTTTAGTGGTATTCGGTGCTGACAGACTTCAGGATCTACTCCCTTCAAATCTGTATGTTCCCAGGCAAATACATCTTTATAGTTCTGGAACATTATCCGTGCCTTTTCCTTCATTGCCGATTTCAGGTGCTTGTTGACTTTGATCATTCTGGGATTTTCCTCTGATCCCAGGTTCCATTCCTCTACTTCCTGATCATCTGGAAGCAACCAGTTGGGTCCCCCTCCTTTTCGTTTGGTCGACTCTTCAGCGTAGTCCCAAGAAGGCCCATTCATTTCTGAATCATTATTCTGATCAGGTGGATATTCTTCTAGACATGCTGATTCTTCCATTATATCAGTAGCTGGTTCCTCCATTCTTCCAGTTAGCTGAACGGTTCTTTCCCCTGTATTGACTTTAGTGAATTGGTCAGGGAATTGTTTCTTCTGCTTGTCAGCTTGCTCTTTGTTTAGTAGGACTGCATTCAAATCAATTTCTGCCAAAGGAAAGATGTTCATTGCTGCCAGCATTCGCTCAATTTTCCTAGCTCGGTATTTCTGACACAACTCCTTCGGCCTCAGTTCCTTTTCCCAGCTCCTGGTGTTGTTGGTCTGGATTTTGATTTTGCCACTGGCCCCTTCTATGGTTAAAGTCTGGTTTGCGTAGTCATGAACAGCATGTGCTGTTCTTAACCATGGGCGGCCTAATAGCATTCCATATGCGCCCTGCACATCCAAAACTAGGAAACTAGTTTTAAATTTTTCCCTCCCCACTCTTATCTGCATGTTTTCAATCATGCCCGTCGCTTGTACGACTCGATGATCTGCCATTCTTACTTTGAATGGTGCTGGTTTCATGTTGGTGATACCCATTCTTTGCTGAAGATGGGCTCCCATTATATTGACTCCTGCTCCTCCATCGAGTATGACACTTGAGAGAGGTTCCCACTGCTTACTGACCTTGTAATCTACCTGAATAAGTGGAACTTCATCATCCCGGACAGCCGTCAGGTCTACTGTTCTGGCGTCTGCCTCAATCTTCCTACGCTGCCTGATAAAGTTGGCCACCTCAGGTAAGGTCTTTCTTATATCCTCTAGCTCTACAATTAGCTTCTGGATTCTATCACAAATTTTCACTAGAATTTCCTCTTGCTCTTGGTCAGACTGATTGTCAGAGCTTGAAGAGCTAGTTTTCTCATACTGCCATTCTTCTTTAGCAGTACTTCTACTCTTTCCTTCCTCTTCCATCTCACCAGCTAGTCTATGTACCACAGCCACCATGGTCTCTGTCATGGCCGGTACTGATTGATCTTTATCAGTCGATTGGGCTCGTAACTTCTGAATGACTCTAGCCTCGGAACTTTCTGGCTGCTCTGGCAGCTTCTTAGCTAAATCCTCTATGATTTTAGCTGCTAGTTCTCGCTGCTCTTGCCACTCATCTACCACCTTTTCCTTACCCTTGGCCTTCCAAACTTCCCTTTGTTGGGCCCACTTGCTGCTGTTGGAGTTGGTTGGTACTTCTGAAATGTCTGGAATCTCTTCAATGATCACGCCTTTGCTCCTGGTAACTACTCTGACTGGGACTGGCTCTAGTGCCTTAGCCTCAGTAGCAGTTGTTACCGGTGCATCTGGACATTGGGCTGCAAAATGACCATACTTCCCACAGGTATAGCAATTCATGCTTCTGGTCTGGAAGTTGCCTCTTCCTCTTCCTCTGTCCATTCCTGGTTGGTATCTGCCTCGTCCTTGACCAATACCACTGGTACTTGGTCCTTCTTCTTGGGCTACTTTGATTGGCTCTGTCTTCACTGGTTCAGTGTAGGCAACCAATGATAGATCCTTTCCTTTCTTAAAATGGTGAATTCGGATGCCACAATTATTCCATAGGTGACCGAAGGCCTTGCAGTAGGTACATTGTGGGAATTCCATGGAGATGTGGTCCTTGGATTTACATCTTGAACACCAAGTCTCCATCTTCCGGACCGGCTGTCTTGTGTGGCTAATCTCTGCAATCTGCCTAGCCATTTCTTCAATTTTCTTGGTCCATGATCCTTTCTTTGATTTGTCCTTTGTCCATTCATTGGAACTGCTCTCGGAACTTTTGGACGTTGTACTGGAATCAGAAGCTTCAGTAGCCGAACTACTGCTACTGGTCCTTCGCTTCTTGTGGCTTTTTTCTTTC
Organism: Adiantum capillus-veneris; assembly: GCF_014529385.1. NCBI lineage: Eukaryota > Viridiplantae > Streptophyta > Polypodiopsida > Polypodiales > Pteridaceae > Adiantum > Adiantum capillus-veneris. Next base: position 41,687 of record NW_028221703.1, read on the forward strand.
TTAGCCTGTTGTTCCAGTTTTAATGCTCGCTGGACCAGGTCATTGAATTTCTTTGTAGGGGCTGGTACTTCTTGTTCTCTCAGCTTCTTTCTTCTGAACCCATTCAGAAACTATGCCCTTAATCTTTTCTCAGACGGTGGTTCTTGCAGTCGTCTGGTCAATTCTTTGATCTTTTCTACATAGCTGCGGACTGACAAATTCCGTTGTTTGATCTGATCCAATTCACAGAGAATATCCTCATCTCCTCTATTGTCGGAATATTCCAACCTGAAGGCCTTAAGTAATTTATTATATGATCTCAGTTGGCATGTAGGGTAATGGTAATACCATTTCCTTGCTGCTTCCTTCAAGGTTTGTGGAAAGTATTCCCCCCAATCATCTTCATCAATGTTTTTTAGTTCAGCATACTGCTCAAACGCTTGTATGTGAACATCAGGATCATCCTTTTTCCCTCCTTTGAACATGGGAAAGGAAATCTTCAGGGAAGCGGAGTAATCATGTCGATTACTGGTAATTCCACCAGTTCGCTTCTTGGCTTCAGACTGACGCTTGGGAGCCTTCTTGTAGTTGTCAGTGTCAGCATCCCAATCAATCTCTATCTCAGTCTCAGTCTCAGTATCCTCTCTGTTTTGTCTGCTAGAAGTTCGGTGACTTCCCTTTCTGCCTTTGATATGCTCATCGTTCTGGCGAGACTGAGAACTCTTGGAACTCTTTGCCTTTCGTGCTTCCCGTTCTGCCCGTTTGCGTCGAGAATGACTGGAATGCTGTGAGTCCTGCACCTCATCAGCCTGACTATGCTCCTCCGGAGCCTCAGTGTCAGTCATTTTCTCTTGCTTGGGATTAGACTCTCTTCCTGACTCCTCAGGAATGGGGTCCACACGATTGGTAGATTTCCGGCCACGATTGGATAATGGTGCCATTGCTGAAAACTTCAACTGGGAGAAGAGTCTTTCAGTCAACAAGCTTCAGCACTAGCCACCGTGATCGCCAAAATGGAATTGGAGCTGATCTCTTGAGACAGCTAATTCCAGTGTTGAAGGATTTCAGCTACTTAGAGTAGGAAGAGTCAGATAGCAGACTAGACAGAAATCAGTGACTAAACTGAAATATGAATACTGAAATGAGAATCAGACTTACAGACTGGAATAAAGTTCAGACTCAGATTCAGAAGACTGTTGAGAAGTCAGTATCACTGGAATATATATATATATCATGATTGAGATTACAGTGAATATGATTACAGAGAGAGAGAGAGAAAGTGTAGCCGATAATACTGCCACTGATGCTCAAGTGCAATTATAGCTCAAAGCGCTAATACAAGTGATAACAATTGCCAACCCGATATCAAAGTAATGGGCCCTATTTATATGCTTCGGGTTTACCATAGTAATTACTTTAGTAATTACTAAGTGATTCACTGCCTATCTTCTAAGAACACGTTCCCACATGGTGACGCGCCAGCCATCTACAGTCATTGTTGATCTACCACGACCAGTAAGGGTAAAAGAGGTACAAGCATTTATGGGCCATTGTGGATATTATCGGAGATTTATATACTCATATGCTATAATTGCAAAACCACTTTATGCGCTGATAACTAAATTTGAGTGGACAGATGAGTGCGAGGAAGCTTTTCAAACTTTGAAGCAAAGGTTAATTTCCGCTCCAATTTTGAAGGCTCCGGATTGGGAAAAGATATTTCACATCCACGTAGATGCATCAGCGTATGCAATAGGATGCATACTTGCACAACCTGGAGACAACAACATGGATTTTCCAATAAGTTACTCCAATAGACAACTGAACAATGCAGAGAAGAATTACACAACAACTGAGAGGGAGGGATTGGGTATGGTCTATGCGGTGAAAAAGTTTAGACACTACTTACTTTCCAATAAATTTATATTCTTCGTTGATCACCAAGCACTGTTGTTCAAACAAACCTTGCAGTACGGGGAGGATTGTTCGATGATTCATCATACTGCTTGAGTTTGACTTCACGGTAGTAGTCAAAAAAGGAACTACACACCAAAGAGCGGATCATTTATCTAGAATGATGCATGGAGAAAACCGAGTAGGAGTTGATGATGATTTGCGAGATGCATATCTTTTCAACATAGAAATGGTCCAAGATGGAGTGAGGATGTAATTCCTTTGCTGACTATCGGGTCATTGAATGTGACAAGACAACCATCTACCATTGCAACATCCAGATCATTGGTAATGTTGGCGGGCAGGCTATACAAATAGGGATCAGATCAAATCCTTAGGCTTTGTGTTGAATCGAGTGAACGGGAAGTGTACCTAAACCAAGCGATGGAGTAACTACATTGTTGAATACCTCACCACCAGGATACTGTCTGAAGGGATGAGTAGATCACGTAACAAAACAATCACGAAAGAGGCAGAAAACTATGTACTGATTGAGGATACTCTTTACAAGAGGGGAAAAGACAATCAATTGAGAATGTGCGCAACTGAAGAGGAATACATTCCTATCTTAGAGCAAGCACACGACGAACAAGCTGGTGGACATTTCTCAGCTGACAAAACGGCCAAAGCAATTCTTATTGCAGGCATATGGTGGCCTACACTATTCATGGACGCTGAGGAGTTTGTGAAATGATGTGAGATTGCCAGAAAACAAAAATTCCTAGAGCACGAGATGATATTCCCTTAAGGCCAATGATGGGGGCAAGAGCGTTTGCGAAATGGGGAATAGATTTTGTAGGACCGATAGCGCCTCCGGGATATAAAACGCACGCCCAATACATTATTGTGGCAACAGATTATCTAAAAAAACGGGTGGAAGCTAAAGCAACAACCAGAAATGATGCAAAAACGACAGCACAGTTTTTGTATGAGAACATTCCTACCCGATATGGCTTACCAATTGAGCTACTGAGCGATAGAGGAACTCACTTCATCAATGAGGTGATCGAATTCTTATTGGATGAATTCATGGTAATTCACAGGAAGTCCGCTCCCTATCACCCACAAGCGAACGGCCAAGCAGAAAGTACGAATAAGATTTTGGTGTCAATTCTCACCAAAATTGTTGGTGAATCAAGAGCTGACTGGGATCAAAAGCTGCATTCAGCTTTATGGGCATATAGAGTAGCTTACAAAACTTCAATCGGAATGACTCAGCTCAACATGGTTTATGGAATTCAAGCGATTTTGCCACTTGAATTCCTTATTCCCACGCTTTGAGTTGCTAAACAATTGGAATGGACGGGCCATGAATTATCCAATTAGGTAGATGTCCTGGAAAAATTGGATGAAACTAAATTGAGAGCCGTTGCATCAATCTACGCGCAAAAATGAGACATGAAATCATTCTTTGATCAACATGTTATCAGCAAGGAATTTTCTACTGGGGATTAAGTCTTAATGTATACCCTGAAACAACATTCCCAGAAACTCAAAAAGCGAGGCAATGGACCCTATGTGATTCATGACATATCATCTAGCGGTGCCATTGAACTTGCGACATTAGAGGGAGAGGAAATGCCTAACTGGATTAGTGGTTGCAGACTAAAGAAATACAACCTACCACTAACCTCAAATATGCTTGCCAACATACACGCTTCGAAGGAGCGCAAGAACAAAGCAAAGGAGACAAAAGCTCAAGTGCAGGAGGAGGCCAAAGCCAGGATTTTAAAATGAAAACAAACCTTACAACAACAAAGACTTCCTCAACCAGCAGATACGGCTCAAATTCATTTGTCTATAATTCGAACTAATGAGCAATGGGAAACAGGAATCGATGTTAGCATCAATGTCAAACTTCCGCATGGCAGATATCAACGAGCATTGATTGACACAGGAGCAAGAGTCAATGTGGTCAACTTCTCCACTTACATGATGCTTATAGATGAACCCCTCGTACAATCCACACATGATCTACAAGCCGCAAATGGTGCAACAATGCCAACATTGGGGATAGTAAACTTACCAATCAATATTGATGGAAATATTTGTCCTCATCAATTTTTTGTAATGAAAGATAGAGATATCAGAGAATCACTATGCTTGGGAGTTCCATGGATGAGAACGTACAATACAGTCACTGAATGGTCAGAACATGCGTTAATGTACACACACGACTCTAATGTGTACATGACTCCATTCGCCAAAACAGATCACTCGTGGCCGAGTATCCCCATCGACAAAAAGCCATTGGCTAATCAGCCAAAAACACCACAAAAGATTATTCGGAAAGTATGGATAAAGAAAAGATTGATGCCCAACAAATCAAGCAAGATATGGCTACCTAAGGACAAACTCCAGACGGAAGCAACATCATCTCAAAGACCTTCAGAAGTTACTCCAAAGTGGAAATGGCACCCAAAACTGGAGAAAACTAAAGACTCGGCGATAGAGCTCGCAAGGAAACCCAAAACTCAAAACAAGAAGCCTGAACCTCCAAAATGGCACTAGAAACGTGTGAAAACTAAAGTAGAATATGTAAAGATGCAACAAACTATCTACAAATGGGTTCCAAAAATAGTTGCCATTACAACACCCACAATCAGGGAAAGAGCAATTTGATTGCAAGCTCTTCTGTTCCATACACAGCTACCCTCGCCATCAAAAGCCACTGAAAACTACATTCAGTCCTCGCATCTTGCACAGCATCTTGTTACCCAACGCATTGTCTCAAACATCAGAATAGGGCCACATTACAAGGCCATGCATAGACACAGATTCCAACACCCATGCACATGCACCCAACCTTCGTCCGGGGGGACTCAGACAAGGAAGGGGGGAATAATTGATGAATCTAGCAACAGTCAGGGCCATTAAGGGGTCCAACGTGTATATATGTACATAATGTGTGTGTTTTTTCATTATTTAGAGTTCAATTTCGAACATATTTGATCAAAACCTTGCATTTTTAGCGTTTTTGTATCGTCCGACCAACATAATAATGAGCTGTAATGACAAAATCCGGAGCATTGGGATGCTTCTAGAGAAAATATATGCTTAGGGATGAGTATAATAATTTTGGCTAATTTTTGCTAGTTAATAAGTATTTTCAATATATTTTGTTTGATTTTCGTTAATAAACATCAAAAATTAAAAAATATCACTCACAAGTGTCGGAATCAAGATCTGGAAGCAAACGCCGAAGTAGCATGATAAGGTTATCAAGCATGGAAGATATGAAGCTAATCTGAAGATGTCGAATTTCAGCCTTAATGATCATGACTACATTTCGCCAAAATCGCATCAAATGGTCATACGACTCCGGAATGACGAGCGGTTCGACCCACAGGTGGTATGCAGATTAAATCGGGATCAAAGGTGAGGAAAATCAGCCCTATGTCACGAAAATCTCGGGAAGATATAGGCCAGGTAGGCCAAATTCTAGCTCATTGTTCATTTTCACATTTTGAGAGAGAAGGAGAGAGCTTCTTGACCTAGAGCGAGCTGCCACGTTTCTACCCCGTACGGAAAGTCGGAGCCAACATTTCACACCAGATTTCACAGGTATGTTCCTTATCAAGTAAAGATCAAGTCTATTACGCATGCAAGCGCGAATCATTGCACTAATGGGCGAAGGGATCAAATCAAAGTCGGATCGGGTCAAAGAGGTCAAGGGCCCTTAGAGGCATCCAAACAAAACTTTTTCCAGGCACAGAACACATCAATGTGCTCTCCACAAGGTCAGGAACAAAGCCATATGATCAAATCACAATTTGGTGGTGGTACACCGATTGTGATCGGTGTACCTCACTGACAAAATTTGGGATAGAACATGCAAAACACCTCCCCCAGCCTCGCCTACAATCTATAGGTGTCAAAATCAATTTTGACCTCTGTGGTACGATCGCGATCGGTGACCCCAGTTGTAGGTTTTGTAATTTTTGATTTGGCCCAGGCTTGGAACTCATTTAAAAGTACACTCTCTTGAATTTTCAAGGAAAATGCACAAATTTTGCTCATGGAATGGGCCTAATTTGTCAAACACAACCAAAAAGGGAAAATTTGACCTACAACTACCAAAATCCGGTTAAAAATAATGATGGATAGTTTGGAAGGCACACCTGTCCAACTAAGAGTCAGAACAGTTGTACAAAACCTCGAATGGATCTCAGAATCTCCTACAAGTATAGATATAGTCATTTTAGTCTTGAATGATCACACAAAGATATAATTGGAGCCAAACCAATGCCAAAGACCAAAATGTGACTTAGGGATGCTCAAGTATCACAGGGATATCTAAGGAATGCCTGAAGAATGCACAAATCAGGAAAACCTCCTAAGACAGGGTATAAAGTTCTTGATCAAGTCAAAATCAGACAATGGAGTAGACAGTGGACAGCAGCACCTCATGGAAGCAATGGGAGGTCTAAAACTAACTTCAACTAACTCCAGGATCCAACCAAATTTCATCAGGAAAGCCCAATATGGTTAAACTTAGTAAAATATGGTCAAACAGTGAAAAATTGCTCTAATTTTTTCATTTTAAGTCCAAACCTGGAAATAAATCATCAATGGGCTAGGCAGGCATATGGGTCCATGACCATCTAGTTTTCACCAAAAAAAGCTCAGGTACTACGATCGCGATCGGTGTACCTCAGCATCAGATGTTGACCAAAACCTATCAGATCCCTTGTATACATCTTGTTCAAGTCACCAACCAAGTTTCAAGCCATTTGGACATCAAAAACTCATAAAAAAACAGAGTCTAGTCCAAAACTCCCTTGTAACCCAGAATTGGGACCTGTAAACTCAAAAGTGGTTCAAATGAAACACAGAGTGGACCAAAATGACCCTCCAACTATCAGCAACCTACTCATGTGATCAAATCTAATTTTGGCCTTTGTACTACGATCGCGATCGGTGTACCTCAGGTCCAGAATTGGCTCAGATTTTAATAGCTCTAGTCTTTCTAGTCTCACTGGTAAAATATGGACAAGAATGGATGAAAATTGTTCAAGTTATGATCAGTTTTAACTTTTGAATTGTTTTTTACTAAAAGTCTAAATGCGATTGATTGCGAAGGGAAAATCCTGACAGCTTGTGATTCTCCTCACGTAGAATGCCTCACCAAAGGAAAGAAAGGCAGTGGACAGCAGCACCATATGAAGTGGGGGAGCTCGCTACAAATGAAAAGGCTCACATCTCGGATGAAATACTTGCTCAGATCCCTGCCCACATATTCATCTCAAAGTTTAAAGATGCTGATGGTGACTTGGTAAAGACAACTATCATGCCACGAGAGATATGGAACCTCCACCGAAGGCCGAAAGTAATAGAGGTAGTGCGAGCTGTGCACTTGGAGCAATATTTCAAATTACAGCCATGGGGAACATATTACATGAGGGCCCACAAGCTCATGACCTCGATACAATATGATGGGCAGGCAATGCTCACGGACAAGGATGGATCGAAGGTGAAAGTAAAGATCATGAAAGAAATAATCAATGAAGCTTTCCATTTCCACCCAGGGCAACATGATTTGCTGGCGAAGAAAAAGTCACTGGATAATGAGAAGGCATTCATCAAAGAAAAGGGAAACAAATACAAATACAGTGACATGATATACGGAGAGCTGGAATTGCTGATGAGATTGATCTCTTAGCATTTCAGAGTACAAAAGCCTCCTCGCTACACAGAGCCAATCCTGCACATTGCCGTGGTCATGGCTCTAGCGACAACCAAAAATAGAACCATTTGTTGCGACTACGGTTCGTAAATTTTGGAAAACCTGATCGAAGAAAATTTGAAAAGCTTGGCAAAAAACAAAAGCTACATGAACGCAGGGCCGATGCTAACCAGAATAGCATACCAGGCTTTGGGAATGATTGAAGATTTTCCAGCTGCCAGTTCTCAAACGGCCCTGATTCAGAAAGCAAAGCTGGTTGCTCATTCCGTAACGATGACCCCTGGTGCGACATCATCGCGCTCAACAAAAGCCACCAACAAAAGCTCGAGTGATGAAGAAAAAACAGAGATAGATGATGAAGGAAAATCTCAAGAGTCGAAAGACAAAGGGCCAACAGAGTTTGAAGAAAGTGAGGAGGAAGACTCCACAAAGCCGCTCGAGAGAAAAAGAAGGGAGAGAAGTGCAGTACCGCAGTCGGACCTGCAAAAAGCATATGCGGAAGCTCAAAAAAGAGTTGAGGAAAGAAGAACCAAGTTACGGGCTGACAGATAGGCTAGAACGGCTGCAACACAACAAACACAAAAAAGAAGATTCGAGAGGGAAAGGCAAGAAAGGATAGAAAATGCAATTCGCATATGCGCAGAGAAGCAAAGGTTAGAAGCATAGCAAAAGGCTGCGGAAGTGGACATTTCTTCGCAGTCCACTGAAGGAACGAAGGAGAAAGACGCGGCTGCTGAAACAAACCAGGCAGAGCAGCTAAAGAAGATCCAAAGAGAGAGGAATGTGGAAGCGCGACGGGCGGCGATCTCACCTGCCAAAGAATCATCAGGATTTTAAAGAAAAGATAAGCGGAAGCATCTGCTTTGCAACAAGGGGAAGAGGCTTCCAGAAAGAGGCATGTATGAGAAGAATCAAGCCCACCTCCTGCCTCACCCAAATCACCTCCTCCCTCGCCTAAAAAATCGCTTCCTCCCTTGCCAAAATCTCCTCCTCCGCCCCCTTCTCCATCGAACAAAAAACAGCCAACTCCTCCCCCTTTAACCTCGCAAAAGGAGTTTATACCTCCTACATAAGCAATCGGATACCACGAAGCCTGCCAGGTAGTGGCTGGTTTTGATTACAAGAAAACTTTAAGGGAATTAGAACGACAATTCCAGTGTCAGCACATGGTGCTGAGTGAAAAGGAAAGGCAGGATACAGGAGGCCCAGCAAAAGCAAGCATCTGGGCAAGAGGAGTTAGAAAACTTGAGGGTGCAACTAGAACTCACAACGTAGGAAAGAGACCTTGAGCGACAGCAAGCTCAACCTCTGATCAAAGACTTGGTGGACGTCAGGACAGACTTGACCGCCAAAGAAAAGGAATACCAAGAGTTGACGGCAAGAGTACAAAAAGCAACGGAGCAGCTTGCTTACTAGAGTGCAAGATTTCAGAGACTTAGCAGTTCATACAATACTGTCAAAGGCACTCTGACAACTTTGATGGCGAATCAGGAACCTGTTGGAGCATTGGTCTCCACATCTGACGATGCCACAATAGTGAACACTATAGCGGCACTAAAAGCGGAGCTAGAGCAAGAAAAGCTTCAAAGACAGCTACTCGTATCAGGAATGGTGGCCCAGACGGCGGCAAATGAGCTAAAGCTAAAAGAACTGGAGCAACAACTAGCTCAAGCAAGCACCAAATTACATATTCAGAAGCAGATCTGTGACACACTGCTAAAGGAAAAATAAGATCTGCTTTTTCAACAACAAATCAAAGCAGACAAAGCCCAGGGTCAATCACAACTGCAGCCCAGACAACAAGTGCCAGATTTTCTTGGAACATCACACCAAGGGCAACAGGAGCATGAATTTGAAGGGCCAGATCTAGATATAAGAGATGAGCTCAATGAGAGTATTCAAGACATGCCAGAGGGGCCAGCAAAGGAGTACATGCTCTATGAAAATAAGATAATGGAGTCAGCAGCCCTGGACTACTTATAGCTAGAAGAGCAGGTGGACGGATTTGGCCATGAGTACCTCCCGTTTCCTTTGCTATGCCATAAAGCAATTCTGTGGAAAGAAAAGATGCGGCTAGCCCTGCCACAAAACAAAGATGGGGGTTACAAAGACATTGCACTAACAAGGGAATAAGCCTAGATGCTTGTTGACAACCACCCAAAGTGGAGGCAGAAGTGGTTGGAAAAACGGCCACAGGATCTAACCAATTACCACAACGCTACTCAACATATACAAATAGATCCCACTTTCTGCCCAGTCCCTAGAAGACGCACATGGAAAGGCTCAAGGCTGCAAAAATTGAATTACCCGGTCTTGACAGCGCAGCAACCCCCTACAGTAGCATACATGGTCAACACACTAAATTTGACAGTCACATTGCTGCGGGATGTCCCCGACTTGGCGTGTCAAATGCTGGTAAAGATAGCCCGGATGATCATCACCTGCATCCAAGTGTTTAAAGACACTGAAGGCGACGATCATCCGTGGAATCTGTTCTTGGAAGGACACAGAGGCATCTGCTGGAATCTAAAGGATTCACCGCCACGACACATTTTGATGGCAATGTACTCCATGCTAATGTACATGCCCTCACACTACTTGCAGAAATTTAAAGAGGCCTTCATCACAGGATTCTTCAAAATTGACTCAAGGATTTTCCATCCTATGACGAAGGACCTCAAGGCACGGTACGTAGCATACCAACACACATTATCTGAAAATCCATTCAGACAGTATCAAGAAGAACTGGAAGCTGTCCTTCGAACAAGAAGTTTTTCAGCGACACTTGCTTCATTGGAGCCACATCAACGGCCAAAGCACTGAACATGCACAAGGGCGTGAAAGGATAAGGAAGGGGGGAGTGTTTGGCGGCGGACGAAGCAACAAGCGGTCGTTTCCAGAGAAGGATCATATTTTTCTGAGAAACCATTGTAAAATTCTTTTGTAAGGAAGCATCTCTAAGCCAAGAATTTATCAAAGGATTTATGATTATTCTTATGGGAGCAATTGTATATTAGAGAGCCAGTTAGAAGTTTAGGAGCTTTTGACCGGACAAGCTATTTGTAAAGACCTAATCTATAAAGGTCATTTTTTGTAAGTTTGAACATGATCTTTTTGATGGAAAACTGAGAAGATAGCATATGTTTGAGAGCTCCTTCTTGTTCAAACTTGTAATCTTCGCCATTGTGGCTACGGTAATCCAAATTCAGATTTGTTTATTGCATTGTGTTCCTCTTATCTTGCTCTTCCATTCAAGTGTAATCATTCAAGATTTGGTGTAGGTTTCTAACTACGAGTTTGAGGCCTTAAATAGTTGTTTTGAGTGTCTATATGCGTGTTTTATATTGTTTTGATCCTAGGAGGGACTTTAGGGACCCTAAAACGACCCATTAGGATCACCTGTTCACTGCTTTTACTGACTTTGGGACAAACGATTGCGATCGTTGTACCTCTCTAGAATGATGTGACAGTGATAGGGTATGTTCCTGATAATCCCCTGTAGCTTCCCTTCAAGTTTCGTGCGATTCTGATATGATTTTCATGGTAAACGGACGTGATGACTGTAGAGCTGTGTAGAAGGACATAGGTAGATTACTTGGCGGTAATGCGTTTGATTTTCTTGTAGTGTTAGTAGTTTCATCTCTTCAAGTTCAGTTCATTAGGAATGACACCCTACTGAGTTTCCATGCCTCATCCGAGTCGCTTCCCTTGTATTGATAAATATGTTGATGCTTGAGAGCTATGCTATGGATGTCCATCACGGCGACCCGCAAACATAAGACATGGTTATAATGGACAAGTGGTGGATCTAGGAGACACCAACAATGAATTCCACAATACAAACCGTCATTATGATGGCCAAGTGGTAGATCTCTATTGCACCTACGTCCCAATTGTTAGTCTAAATGACCAAGTGGTGGATCTAGGATCTACCCATCCCACAAACATTGTGTAAACTTACAAGTGTTATGATGACCAAGTGTTGAATGCACCTAGAATTAAGATATGGTTAGAATGGCCAAGTGGTGGATCTACGAAACACCAACAATTGGATCCACAATTCAAGACTTTGTTATAATGGCCAAGTGGTGGATCTTTGATGCACGTACTTCCCAATTCTTAGTCTAAATGGCCAAGTGGTGGATCTAGGATCTATTCATCCCACAAAAATTGTGTAAAATTACAATTGTTATGAACACCAAGGGTTGAATGCAGCTAACGTTAAGACGTGGCTAGAATGGCCAAGTGGTAAATCTAAGAGACACCAACAATTGGATCTACAATTCAAGCCTTTGTTATAATGGCCAAGTGGTGGATCTTTGATGCACCTACTTCCCAATTCCTAGTCTAAATGGCCAAGTGGTGGATCAAAGATCTACCCATCCCACAAAAATTGTGTAAAATTACAAGTGTTATGATGGCCAAGTTTTGAATGCACCTAAACTTAAGATATGGTTAAAATGGGCAAGTGGTGCATCTAGGAGACACCAACAATTGGATCCACAATTAAAGCCTTTGTTATAATGGCCAAGTGGTGGATCTTGGATGCACCGACTTTCCAATTCTTAGTCTAAAGGGCCAAGTGATGGATCTAGGATCTACTCATCCCACAAACATTGTGTAAAATTACAAGTGTTATGAAAACAAAGGGTTGAATGTAGCTAACTTTAAGACATGGTTAGAACGGACAAGTCGTGGATCTAGGAGACACCAACAATTGGATATACAATTCAAGCCTTTGTTATAATGGTCAAGTGGTGGATCTTTGATGCACCAACTTCCCAATTCTTAGTCTAAATGGCCAAGTGGTGGATCTAGGATCTACCCATCCCACAAAAATTGTGTAAAATTACAAGTGTTATGATGGCCAAGTGTTGAATGCAGCTAACTTTAAGACATGGTTAGAATGGTCAAGTGGTACTGGAGTTAAGAGACCACAACAGTTAGATCCACAATTCAAGCCTTCATTATAATGGCCAAGCCGTGCATCTTGATGCATCTACTACCCAAATCTTAGTCTAAATGGCCAAGTGTTACGATGGCCAAGTGTTAAGTACACCTAGCTTCTAGACATGGTTAGAATGGCCAAAGTAGTGAATCTAGGAGACACCAACAATTGGATCCACAATTCAAGTCATTGTTATAATAGCGAAACGGTGGATCTTTGATGCACCTACTTCCCAATTCTTAGTCTAAATGGCCAAGTGGTGGATCTAGGATCTACTCATCCCAGAAACATTGTGTAAAATTACAAGGGTTATAAAGATCAAGGGTTGAATGCATCTAACTTTAAAACATCGTTAGAATGGGCAATTGGTGGATCTAAAAGACACCAATAATTCTATCCAAAATTCAAGTCTTTGTTATAATGGCCAAGTGGTGGATCTTTGATGCACCTACTTCCCAATTCTTAGTCTAAATGGTCAAGTGGTGGATCTAGGATCTACTCATCCTACAAACATTGTGTAAAATTACAAGTGTTATGTTGTCCAAGTGTTGAATGCACCTAACTTTAAGACATGGTTAGAATGGGCAAGTGGTGGATCTAGGAGACACCAACAATTGGACGCACAATTCAAGCCTTCATTATAATGGCCAAGTGGTGGATCTTTGATGCACCTACTTTCCAATTCTTAGTCAAAATGGCTAAGTGGTGGATCTAGGATCTACTCATCCCACAAACATTGTGTAAAAATACAAGTTATGATGCTGCACCTAACTTTAAGACATGGTTAGAATGGCCAAGTGGTGGATCTAAGAGACACTAACAATTGGATCGACAATTCAATCTGTCGTTATAATAGACAAGTGGTGGATCTAGGACACACCAAAAATTGGATCCACTATTCAAGCCTTCGTTATAATAGCCAAGTGGTTGATCTTTTATGCACCTACTTTCCAATTCTATGATGACCAAGTGTTGAATGCACCTAACTTTAAGACATGGTGAGAATGGGCAAGTGGTAGATCTAGGAGACACCAACAATTGGATCCACAATTCAAACCTTCTTTATAATGGCCAAGTGGTGGATGTTTGATGCACCTACCTCCCAATTCTTAGTCTAAATGGCTAAGTGGTGGATCTAGGATCTACTCATCCCACAAACATTGTGTAGAATTACACGTGTTATGATGGCCAAGTGTGAAATGCACCTAACTTTAAACATCGTTAGAATGGCCAAGTGGTGGATCTAGGACACACTACCAATTCAAGCCTTTGTTATAATGGCCAAGTGGTGGATCTTTGATGCACCTACTTGTTAATTCTTAGTCTAGATGGCCCAACGGTGGATCTAGGATCTACTTATACCACAAACATTGTGTAAAATTAGAAGTGTTATGATGGCCAAGTGGTGAATGCACCTAACTTTAAGATATGGTTAGGATGGTCAAGTGGTGGATCTAGGAGACACCAACAATTGGATCCACAATAGAAGCCCTTATTATAATGGCCAAGTGGTCGATCTTGGATGCACCTACTTTCCAATTCTTAGTCTAAATGTCCACGTGGTGGATCTAAGATCTACTCATCCCACAAATATTTGTGGGATCTACTCATCCCACAAATATTGTGTAATATTACAAGTGTTATGAAGACCAAGGATTGAATGCAGCTATCTTTAAGACATGGTTAGAATGGCCAAGTGGTGGATCGAGGAGACACCAACAATTGGATCTACAATTCAAGCCTTTGTTATAATGTCCAAGTTGTGGATCTTTCATGCACATATTTACCAATTCTTAGTCTAAATGGCCAATGTAAGGTTTCCAGTTTCTGAAACCTTAAAGATTGTATAAAGCTTAATTCAATTGATATGATTATTGAAAAAGCAATGTAGAATTGTCTGACAATGGAAAATATTGGTATTTTTGAAATCTTAAGAACAGCAAACCCCGGGCTAGAAATTCTCAGAATCAGATTCCGATAAAATCTGGAAAAGTTACGCGCCCTGAAAAGTTACACTAGGAATTTAGTTAGTTAAGTAAAATTGGATGGTTTCAATAATTATTATTAACAAAGACTTTCTTATCCTAAGATTCTAGAAATTATTGATATTCTCAATTTTCATCATTAAAAGCCAGTGAAAATAGTCAAAATCAATTTTGGAAGCTGAGGGGGCAGTGTAGAGCTATGATGAGCCTGCCAGGGACTCAAATAGCAGCAAGGGGCGCCATCTTCAGCCTGGGGACTGCTTGAACTACAAGCAACTGCCTTTTACAGCCTGTGAGAGCTTGTGAGTGCCAGAAAACCTATATATAGGATCCCTTGCTGCACAATTGGAGGGACTCGGAGCCTTGACAAACTCTCTCTCATCTAGAGAGACCGCTACGCAGAAATCACTAGAGATTAAGCCCTAGTTGATTAACTTAAAAGAATTACTCTGTTTTTAGGACAAATTAAAAGGAGGAAATTAGTAAATTGATTCAAATTGCTTTGAGTTATTTATCAGAGGTTAACTATATGTTAGGGAACTCGTGATAATTATGTCAAGCTCAGATTGTTAATTTACCTAATTACTTTAGCAAAATTACTCTATTTTTAGGATAAATCAAATAGGGAAAATTAGCAAATGGATTCAAATTGGTTTGAGTTGTTTATTAGAGGATAATTACATGTTAGGAAACTTGTGAAAATTATATGAGACTCAGATAATTTATTTATCTAATTAATTTAGCAGAAATACTATGTTTTTAGGACAAATTAAATAGGGAAAATTAGTAAATTGATTCGAATTGCTTTGAGTTATTTTTAAGGACAAATTAAAAGAGGAAAATTAGTAAATTGATTCAAAATATTTTGAGTTATTTATCATAGGTTAATTACATATTAGAAAACCCGTGATACTTATATTAAGCTCAGATAAATAATTTACCTAATTATTTTAGCAGAATTACTCTATTTTTAGGACAAATTAAAAGGGAAAATTAGCAAATTTATTCAAAATGCTTTGAGTTTTTTATTAGAGGTTAATTACATGTTAGGAAACCCATGATAATTATGTTAATATCAAATAAAAAAATTACTTAATTAATTTAGAATAAGTACTCTATTTTTAGGACAAATTAAAAGGGAGAAATTAGTAAATTGATTCAAAATGCTTTGAGTTATTTTTCAGAGGTTAATTACATGCTAGAAAAAATGTGATAATTATGTGACTCTCAGATAGTTAATTTACCTAATTACTTTAGCAGGATTACTCTAGTTTTTGGACAAATTAAAAGGGAGAAATTACCAAACTGATTCAAAATGCTTTGAGTTATTTATCAGAGGTTAATTACATGTTACAAAATCCTGATAATTATGTTAAGATAAAATAATTAATTTACCTAATTACTTTAGCATAATTACTCTATTTTTAGGACAAATTAAAAGGGGAAAATTAGCAAATTGATTCAAAATCCTTTGAGTTATTTATCAGAGGCTAATCACACCTTAGGGAACCCTTGATGATTATGTTATCCTTAGATAATTAGTTTACCTAATTATCTCATAAAAATTACATTATTTTAAGAGAAAAATAAAAGGGAAAAAATAGTAAATTAATCCAAACCTTTGATATAATTATTAGGTAGAACACACCTTGAGAAATCCGCGATAAATACCCCAACCTCTGATAAATAGTTTAAATATTTATCTTCAATAAAAGTAGCTGATTTTGTGTATAAAATAGAGAAAAAAAATTAGTAAATAAATTTATCTAATCACCAAATAAATACCTGATGTTCAAAATCACTATTGAAGGTTGGGAAACTTACCTTAGCATAAATGTTTAGTATAACAAATTACTATCAAAATGTTTTTACCTAAATTAGACCATAAGTATAAGAGGAAAAGGTTATAAATTAAATTTATGAAAATTCTTAAAGATAGAACATATTCAATTGCAATTTAGCTTGAGTAATCCATTAGCCAATAAAAATTTATAATTTACTAAGGCTAAAATGAAATATAGATTAAGGATAAACCTAGTTAAAGGGCTCTCCAAATTAAATGGTAATTATGAGAAATTACTTATAGCATAAAGAAGTTACAGGAGGAATATCTCATCAAATTAACGATCAAGGATACCTACTTACTCCAAAAATCCTTATTTTTGGGTAAAAAAGAAAAAAAGAAGATTATTCAATTAAACTTCTCATCGATTAAGTCTTTTTATAAGGTTTCCGACATGGCTCCAAAGAGAACTAGAGGAAATCCTCTTACTGAGGAAGAGGATATTAGCATCAAAAGAAATAAAGCCACTAATGACCATGAGGCTGGGCCTAGCCATAGGCCAACGGAGGAAAATTTGCAGGCTCCAGCCCAGCAGCAGCAGGTGGCCAAGCAGTCACAGGTGGATTTCTATTTTGTTCAATTAAATCTTTTAAAGTTAATTTTTAAGTTAGCATTGCATACGTAAGGAGTGAGTAAGAATTAGGAAAGAAATAATTGACCAAAAACGGAGGGTAACTTCCAATGTGCATTGTTTATAATGTAGGAAAGGATTGTTTGGGTTAAAATTGGTTAAATTAGGAAAGATATGATTGATCATCCTTAAGACAGCTTGGTCTCCGACTCCTTGCTATATTTTGATGATAATGATTGGCTTTCTAGCCACGGATAAGTCGGTTACCCCCATGAATGATGAGTTTTTACTCCGTGTCATGTCTTGATGTTTCTACATAAGTTAAGATACCGTTTTCTATCCTAGGGGAGCCGCCCGGTTGTATGGGCAACTGGTTTGAAGTATGGGCACCCGGAACCTTGGGTGGGGGTTTATCCACTCCGGATTGTGAATAAGGAATGGGTGCCGTTTTTTTTTCACCCTTAGGTGGTCTTGAGACAAGAAGAAGAGTAGTGGTCATGGTTATTATAGATAATGTTTTCATTGACAGTACCCTGTCTTAAGTTTAAAGATGTCTGTTTGCTAAAAGAATGTTTTCAATACTTTTTTCAAGGGCTATTTTAATAAAATCCAGTTATGAAGGATAAAAGGAATCATTATTTTAACTGTGATAAGAACGTGGTAGTAATTAAATAACAAAAGAATCACGTGTGAGTGCTGGGTGGTAAGTGGGGATTGACTAAGGTTGTCAATCATGGACGGGTGGACCTGATTAGTCAGGTAACTATCTATCCCTGCGCACTAAAACATTTAGAAAACTTCTTCACTTGGAAGAGGAATCTACCAGTGGCTGTGCCCTCACATATGTTAGGGGGAGAAGAGCGTTGGTTGAGGATACCTTAGCCAAAATTATGGAAGTTATAGGGCCAAAATAGTTTTTTTACTTTAATACGTTGTCCCGTTTCTGCTGCGAGACAGGACTAGGTCTTCTTATAAGGCTATAGACCCAAACCATTGTCAATGGTAAAGGTCTATTCCTTGGATTTTTCTTGTTTAGAGACTCTGATTTTTATCAGACCTAGAGACTTGTCAAGGATCCCATCCCGATCTTGGTATAGGCGGGTTGGGGACCTCACAAGTGGTATCAGAGTCTGTGTTGATTAAAGTCTTGGACCTAGGGAAAGTTTAAGGCGTTAGGTTGAAATACGTGATCTTTGACAAATACAATTAAAGACGTATTTAATGAAGAGAGGGAGTGGAAGGAAGAGAGAGAGTTATCCCCATCTTTGCAAGAAAATTTCCATCAGGCCTACTTCAAATTCATGGATTTCAACATTAGGTTTATGAGGTCTTGCCTATCCCGAGACTATTCAATGCAAAAAAGCGTGATGAAATGGCTGGATAATAGATTTTCTCCTTCCACTTGGAGAATCAAGTGGTCAAGATCTGGTGGAATTTTCTACATTGATGCGGGAGAATTAGAAGGTTTAGAACTAAATTTGAAGAAGCTCAAATGGGCCGAAGATCTTCAAGTGATTGAAGTATTTTTGCGTTGGGACGGAGAATTCAGAAAAACCTTGTAATAGATGATATCCAAGTATCACAAAATCAGTGGGTGTTTGATCAAGTGTCTAAAGTAACCTACTACTAGGTAGAATTAGGCCCATAGGAGTAGGCGCTAGTTTTAGTGGACCAAAAGATGTTGTATATTTTCATCCTATATCTGATCCACCCAAAGTCCTCAAGATTTTAGTATAGGACTATCGTCATCTTTGTACATAGTAGGATCTTCATGAATTGTATTAACTTATGTACATACTATGTGTATTAACTTATGTACATACTATGGTTCTCATGGGTATGCTATAAGTAGTTTTGTTTATGGTTTGGCAATTGTCTTCATCCTATGTGCAAAAGTCTTGAGTAGGAGATAAGTCAAAATTTTAAGAAAGAAAGAAGTCATCTGGTACTAAATTCCACAAATTCAACCTCAGGGAAATACTCGCGTAAATAGCCTTTACACTGTTAGTCAAGAGAAAAAATTACTACTAAAGCAAGTTCAACTCCCTACTTTCAAAGGAGAGGGACCCAATTTAGAACGAGATGCCGAAGCATGGTTAGATGCTATGGATGACTATTTCAAAGCTGCAGGAACTGCTCTAGAAAACCAAACAATGTTGGGTATGTTCCGTCTCAGTGGAGATGCCAAGATTTGGTGGAAGCAACACTGTAGAGATAATCCCACGAGTAGTCCATCTTGGGAGAAAATGAAGCAGGCAATCAAAGAACGTTCTCTCCTCCTTCACATTAGGCTGTCAGATGAAGAGTTTTGGTCTACGCCAGCTAGGACTTTCATTAGAGGAGTACTACACCAAGTTTGTGTCTTTATGATGCCATGCTCCCCAGATGAACATGGAGCAACAAATTGTCCGCTTCTGTCAAGGCCTCAACAAACCCCTGAGTACACGTCTTGAAGCCATGAGGCCTACATCAATACAGGATGCCCTTCTCAAGGCTAAGTCTCTTGCAACCGAAGGAACCAACTCCATAAGGAACAATAATGGATTTAATAACTTTAGGGGAAGAGCCAGGGGAACTTTCAACCAAGGATACCAACAACGTGGACTAGCTGCAGTAGTAAACCTGTAGACGACCTTCCCAAAGTGTTAGGTGTTATGGATGCAATCAAATGGGGCACTATAGAAATAACTTTCCTGAAGAGAAAAACCCTCGAACTACTGCTAGAGCCATTCCTCAAAATCAAGGAGATAGTGTATGAGGAGGTAGAAATGGAGGATGAGGTAGAGGAAGAGCAAGAGGAGCCAAATCTTATGCAATCATAGGAGAACCAACCTTATGTGAATAAGAAAGATAAAAGAGCCACTCGCTTGGCAATAGTTAGAAATCTTAGAGCTTTGTAAACCACTATAAATCAATAATGTAAAAAACTTGAGTTACTTATATATTGTAATGGTATACATGATTTTCTTCTCCAAAATTACTTAATGAATCTAAAGTTAAGTTAGTATTCAATCAAGAAATTAAGGGTAGATCTAGAAAATGATAAAGAGGTTCTCGTTAGGAAGGAAAATTTCAAATCTTAGAAATGAGGTAGTTATCAAGAAACCAACTCACATTCTTGTGCACACAATAACCTCCCTCTCTGGAGAGATTATTACCAGATTGAGTTTGAGTCTCCACAGATGGCGGCCAAAGTGGTTTCAAAGAGGCCGCTCGGCATTAGGGAAAGTATTAAGGTACGAGACTAATAAAAAGCCGAAAAGAACTCTTGGTATGATACTTCTTAAAACCCTTTTACATATTGTTGGTCAACTAGGTTAGAGCACAGAGGGGGTACCTCTGGTGCAATAGTGGAAGCTTGTGCCAGATGCAGATTGAGAATGGCAAGAACACACCGAGAGCGTTCAGATTGGCAAAGCTGAAATACATGATACTTGTCGAACGCTGATTGCTCTGAATGGTCAGTTAGACCGAGCGTGTTCATGTTGACAAGATGGATATATGGATATTTTATGGAATTGATTTAACCTGGTTTTTTAGATGATACAAATGGTTTGTAAAAGTTTTTAACCTGGGCTCAACAATGAGAGTTTCTTGAGGAAAAATTGACTAGCAAGTAACTCCAACCAGCAACTAGAAAGAACTCTTAAAGTAATTAGTAACATTTGGTAAAGTGGAAAGGTTATCCCTTCGAAGATGCCACTTGGAGAATGAATTTCTCTTCTCAAAGATTTTCCCAATTTCCGTTGAGATGAGGGCATCTCAAATTCAAGTTAGGGTGATTGTAAGGTTTTCAGTTTTTGAAACCTTAAAGATTGTATAAAGCTTAAAACTCATATGAAAAAGCAATGTAGAATTGTTCGACAGCGGCAAATATTGGTATTTTTAAAATCTTAAGCACAGCAAACTCGGGCTAGAAATTTTCAGAATAATATTTTGATAAAATCTGGAAAAGTTATGGGCCCTGAAAAGTTACACTACGAATTCGATTAGTTAAGTAAAATTGGATGGTTTTAGTAATTATTATTAACAAAGACTTTCTTATCCTAAGATTCTAGAATTTATTGATATTTTTAATTTTCATCATTAAAAGTTAGTGAAAATAGTCAAAATCAATGGAAGCTGAGGGGGCAATGTGGAGCTATGATGAACCTGCCAAGGACTCAAATAGCAGCAAGGGGCGCCATCTTCAGCCTGGGACTGCTTGAACTGCAAGCAACTGCCTTTTACAACCTGTGAGAGCTTGTGAGTGCCAAAAAACCTATAAATAGGACCCCTTGGCACATGCACAATGGGGGACTTGAGACACCTTACTCTCTCTCATCTAGAAAAACCGCTACGTAGAAATCACTAGAGATTGAGCTCTAGTTGATTAACTTAAACAAATTACTCTATTTTTAGGACAAATTAAAAGGGGAAAATTAGTAAATTGATTCAAATTGCTTTGAGTTATTTATTAGAGGTTAATTATATGTTAGGAAATCCGTGATAATTATGTCAAGCTCAAAAAATTAGTTTACCTAATTACTTTAGCAAAATTACTCTATTTTTAGGATAAATTAAATCGGGGAAATTAGCAAATGGATTTAGATTGATTTGATCTATTTATCAAAGGTTAATTACATGTTAGGGAACCTATGATACTTATGTCAATCTCAGATAATTAATTTACCTCATTACTTTAGCAAAAATACTTTGTTTTTAGACAAATTAAGAAGAGAAATTAGAAAATTGAGTCGAATTGCTTTGAGTTACTTATCAGAGATGAACTATATGTTAGGGAACCTGTGATAATTATGTCAAGCTCATATAGTTAGTTTACATAAATACTTTAGCAAATTTACTCTATTTTTAAGATAAATTAAAAAGGGAAAATTAGTAAATTGATTTAAAATGCTTTGAGTTATTTATGAAATGTTAATTACATGTTAGGCAATCCGTGAGATTATGTTAACCTCAAATAATTAATTTATCTAATTACTTTAGCAGGATTACTTTGTTTTTAGGACAAATCAAAAGGGGAAAATTAGTAAATTGATTCAAAATACTTTGAGTTATTTTTCAGAGGTTAATTACGTGGTAGAAAACCTTTGATAATTATGTTAACCTCATATAATTAATTTACCTAATTACTTTAACAGAATTACTCTGTTTTTAGGACCAATTAGCAAATTGATTAAAAATTCTTTGAGTTATTTATTAGAGGTTAATTACATGTTAAGAAACCCGTGTTAATTATATTAAGCTTAGATAATTAATTTACCTAATTACGTTAGCATAATTACTCTGTTTTTAGGACAATTTAAAAGAGAGAAACTAGCAAATTGATTCAAAATGCTTTGAGTTATTTATCACAGGTTAATCACACCTTAGGGAACTCGTGATAATTATGTTACCCTTAGATAATTAGATTACCTAATTATCTCATAAAATTATATTACTTTTAGAGAAAAATAAAAGGGAGAAAATAATAAATTAATCCAAAAACCTTTGATATAATAATCAAAAGTAGAACACTTCTTGAGAAACCCGTGATAAATACCCCAACCTCAGATAAATAGCTTACATATCTATCTTCAATAAAAGTAACCCATTTTTTGTATAAAATGGAGAAAGAAAATGAGTAAATGAATTTATCTAATTACCAAATAAATACCTGATGTTCAAAATCACTATTGAAGGCTGGGAAAATTACCTCAGCATAAATGGTTAGTATAACAAATTACTATCAGAAATTTTTTGCCTAAATTAGACCACAAGTATAAGAGGAAAAAGTTATAAATCAAATTTATGAAATTCCTAAAGATAGAACATATTCAATTGCAATTTAGGGTGAATAATACATTAGCCAATAGAAATTTATAATTTACTAAGGCTAAAATGGAATATAGATTAAGGATAAACCTAGTTAAAGGGCTCTCCAAATAAAATGGTAATTATGAGAAATTACTTATAGCATAAAGAAGTTACAGGAGGAATATCTCATCAAATTAACTATCAAGGATACCTACTTACTCCAAAATCCTTATTTATAGTAAAAAAAGAGAAAAGAAAGATTATTCAATTAAACTTCTAATCCATTAAGTCTTTTTATAAGGCTACCGACATGGCTCCAAAGAGAACCAAAGGAAATCCTCTTACCGAGGAAGAGGATATTAGCAACAAAAGAAATAAAGCCACTAATGACCATGAGGCTGGGCTAAAAAATAGGCGACGGAGAAAATTGAAGTTGAAGGCTAGGTAGATTGTGAGGGGGAAGTAAATTTAAGTAGGTTTTTTGTGTTGGGAGAATCAATTCAATTTTGTTAAAGAAATTAAATGTTGGTTAGTTATAGTTGCCTATGGGAGTGTAAGTGAGTAAGAATATGGAAAGAAATAGTTCACAAAAAACGGAGGGTAACTTCCAAGTGCATTGTTTATAATGTAGGAAAGAATTTGTTTGGATTAAAATTGGTTGAATTAGGAAAGATATGATTGATCATCTTTAAAACAACTTGTCTCAAGACACCTCCGACCCCTTGGTATATTTTGATGATAATGATTGGATTTCCAGCCACGGATAAGTTGGTTACCCCCATGAACCATGAGTTTCTACTCCATGTCATGTCTTGGAGTTTGTACATAAGCTAGGATATCGTTTTTTATCCTAAGGGAGCCGCCCGGTTGTATGGACAACTGTTTGGTGTTGGGCACCCGGAAAGTTGGGTGGGGTTTTTTCCACTCCGGATTGTGAATAAGGAATGGGTGCCGTTTTGTTTTTCACCCAAGGTGGTCTTGAGAAAAGAAGGTACTGGTCATGGTTATTATGTTAATGTTTTGATTGACAGTACACTGTCTTAAGTTTAAGATGTTTTTTGGCTAAGAAATGTTTTCAATACTATTTTCAAGGGCTATTTTGATAAGTCTGTTATGAAAGATAAAAGGAATCATTATTTTAATTGAGATAAGAACGTGGTAGTAATTAAATAACAAAAGAATCATGTGTAAGTGCGGGTGGGTAAGGGGATTGAGTTGGTTGTCATCATGGACGGGTGGTTGTGGAAGTGTTATATTTATTTGAACTAAAATTATTAAAGTTCTTCAGTTGGAAAGATTCTAATTGGCTGTGGTTTATAAGTGTGAGGGGAAAAAATTGTTGGGGGAGGAAAAGGTTGGCAAAGGGGTGTTTAGGTAAGTTATTTTTTTGTGGTTATAGGGAATTTTACTTTATTGTGTTGTCCTGTTTCTGCTGCAGCAAGACAGACTAGGTCTTCTTCTAAGGCTATAGTACCCAAACCATTGTCAATGGTAAAGGTCTATTCCTTGGATTTTCTTGTTTAGAGACTCTGATCTTTATCAGACCTAGAGACCTGTCAAAGATCCCATCCCGATCTTGGTATAGGCGGGTTGGGGACCTCACAACCAAGTGGTGGATCGAAGATCTACCCATCCCACAAACATTGTGTAAAATTACAAGTGTTATGATGGCCAAGTGTTCAATGCACATAACTTTAAGATATGGTTAGAATGGTCAAGTGGTGAATCTAGGAGACACCAACATTGGATCCACAAGTAAAGCCTTTATTATAATGGCCAAGTGGTGGAATTGGATGCACCTACTTTCCAATTCTTAGTCTAATGGCCAAGTGGTGGATCATGGTCTACTCATCCACAAACATTGTGTAAAATTACAAGTGTTATGAAAAACAAGGGTTGAATGGAGTTAGCTTTAAGACTTGGTTAGAATGGCCAAGTGGTGGATCTAGGAGACACCAACAATTGGATCTACAATTCAAGTCTTTGTTATAATGGCCAAGTGGTGGATCTTTGATGCACATACTTCCCAATTCTTAGTCTAAATGGCCAAAGTGATGGATCTAGGATCTACCCATCCCACAAACATTGTGTAAATTACAAGTGTTATCATGGCCAAGTGTTGAATGCACCTAACATTAAGACATGGTTAGAATGGTCAAGTGGTGGATTTAAGAGACCACAACAATTGGATCCACAAGTGAAGCCTTCATGATAATTTCCAAGCGGTGGATATTTGATGCACCTACTTCCCAAATCTTAGTCTAAATGTGGCAAAGCGTGGATCTAGGATCTACTCCTTCCACAAACATTGTGTAAAATTACACGTGTTATGATGGCCAAGTGTTGAATGCATCTATGTTTAGAATGGCCAAGTGGTGATGGCTTGATGCATCTACTTCCCAATTCTTAGAATAAATGCCAAGTGGTGGATCTAGGATCTACTCATCCCACAAACATTGTGTAAAATTATGAGTGTATGATGATTACCAAGTGTTGAATGCAGCTAGCTTTAAGACATGGTAGAATGGCCAAGTGGTGGATTTAGGAGACACAACAATTGGTTCCACAATTCAAAGCATCATTTATAATGGCCAAGTGGTAGATCTCTGTTGCACCTACTTCCCAATTCTTAGTTCTAAATGGCCAAGTGTGGATCTATGTCAATCTACTCATCTCACAAACATTGTGTAGAATTGTAAGTGTTTATGATGGCCAAGTGTTGATATGCACTTAACTTTAAAACATGGTTAGAATGGTCAAGTGGTGGATCTAAGAGACACCACATTTGATCCACAATTCAAGCCTTCGTTATAATGGCAAGTGGTAGATCTTTGATGCACCTACTTTCCAATTACTAGTCTAATGGCCAAGCGGTGGATCTAGGATCTACTAATCCACAGACTTTTGTAAAATTACAAGTGTTATGATGAACAAAGTGTTGAATGCACCTAACTTTAAGACATGGTTAGAATGGCCAAGTGGTGGATCTAAGAGATACAAGTAGCTGGATCCACAAGTCAAAGCCTTCGTTTATAATGGCAAGTGGTGGATCTTTGGTGCACCTACTTCCAATTCTTATTGTAAAATGGCCAAGTGGTGGATCTAGGATCTACTCATCTCACAAACATTGTGTAAAATGATTTGTTATGTTGGCGACTGTTGAATGCAC
>NW_028221704.1:0-17862 GCF_014529385.1 Adiantum capillus-veneris
TGTAAAAGCTTAAAAAAGTTCAGCAAAAGAGTCATACATTTGCAGGTTTGATCTCATTGTGACTCTTGATGTTTCTAGATGCAGTTTTTTGCCCTCGCCTTGCCTTCTACCAGGATAGCTCTCTGTTCGCTCAATTTTGTGCATAGTGGAATGTAGAATCAATTTTGATCATCTTCAACTTTCTCAACAATCATTTTTCAAGATTTATTCCAAGATTTAAAGTGCCCCAATTGGAGTTATGTTCTTTAAATTATGACTAGTTCTCTACAGGGTTATGGCTATGACAGCCTAGTGGCAAATTATGTGCAGACATATTTGGAGGGCATGTATCTATGAATTGTGGAGTTGATGTTGAAATTATGGGTTTTTGATGTTCAATTATCAAAGGGGATTCTCTTGTCTTTATATGCATTGGTCGTTGTGCGTTATAAATCCGTGCTTTGATGGGGTTTTGCTCCTATGTGTCATGGTCCTTTGGGTTGGCGTGTGCTTGTAAAGTCCCAAGGGATCATATTCCTTTTGGTTGGAGTTTACTAAGAGTGGTTTTGCTATACTTTCTGGTGCTGAGGTTGAAGTTTTAATTCTCTTGGGTTTTAAGGCTATAGAGGTGTCCCACTTTTTCTTTTGCCCAATAGTGTTTTGGTACCCGCCATCAAGGAATCGCTTCAAGTTACCTTCAAATTATAGCTTTTGAAAGACATGGAGTTTATTTTTTTGGAGTTTAGTGGGGAAGAAAATGAAAGTGCCAAAGGGTTCATTGAGAAAATGGAGTTTGCTTGCCTTCTTGCTGGCAAGCAAGACCCAGTGTTGGTGCTGCAAATCTTCTACTTCTGTTTGAAGGGAGATGTTAGGGAATTATTGGAAGGCTACAAAAAGAAGCTAGAATCAGCCCAACCTCCTCAAGTTATGACTTATGAAATTGAAAGGCATGTTTTTCTTACACACACTTTCCAACATGTGGAAGACCCACAAAAGGTACAACAATCTATTCAAGGCTTGGTACAGGGTGAAGGCCAGACCATAAAAGACTTTGTGAAGGCATTCAATGTGCTATGGACAAAGTGATGTACATCTTTGGGGGATGAAATTCCTTGAGCCTCCATGTTGAAGAAGGATAGGTTTCTTGCAAGTTTGAGGAGTAGTTTGTGCTTGAAGGTGGAGCTTAAGAAATCAAGGACCTTTGAGGAGGCAGTTGAAATTGCAAAGAATAAAGAGTGGAAAGCAGAGCATCTTCATCACTTGGGATCAATGTCAAGCCAAAGGTTGAAGTGAAAGTTGTAGAGAAACCAAGGGTCCTCATCACGGAGCCAGTTTATGATCAACAAGCTCCTCATGATGTGAATGCTTTTTTCAAGGATATGCAAGAGGTTGTAGGTCTTATGAAGAATCTTAGTGTGCATATGATGGGAGGAGGAAGGGATCAAAGCTATGGATATGATCGTGGATATAGAAACAAAGAGGGGTTTACAGGTGGTAGAGAAAGAGGCATGGCTAGAAGAGGGGATATGTTTCAATGTTACAATTGTGGTGAATGGGGTCTTAAAAGCCCTCAATGTGACAAGACAAAGAGAATGTGTGGTGTTATGTTTCCTCTTCCTTCACAAATTCCCTCTCGAGCTCAACACTATGGTATTGAGATTAAACGGGAAGCAGGGCCAAGTGGTTTGATAGTTGTAGATAAGGGAAAAACAAAGGTGGTAAGCATATTCTGTTTGGAGAAGAAAGAGGAAGATTTGGGAGCTATGGCCATGAGAAAATTGAAGACTTGATGCAACCCAAAGTTCAACCTAAAGTCAAGCAGAAGCTGATTCAAAGTATGTTATCTTCGGATTAGGCTAGTCATGAGAAGGGTGAGTATCTTGCCATGATGCAACAATTTCCCAATTTTTCATCACTTCTATTGAGGAAATTAGAGGCTTCAAAAGAGATTAAATCCACATTCCAATCAATGAAGGAGTTCAATCCGTATGCCAAAAGCTAAGAAGGATGGGATAGGTACAACTTAATGTTTTAAACGAAGAGGTAGACAAGCTTATTAAGGCAAGTTGTATATGTCTTGTGAGTACTACAGAATGGGTGAGTCTTGTTGTTGTCACACCCAAGAAGGATGGAGAGTGGAGAATTTGTGTTGATTTTAAGAGAGATCCATACCCTCTTCTTTTCATAGATGACATACTTGATTCTACTGCAAGGCTTGAGAGGTATAGTATATATGATGGATTTTTTGGATATTTTTAGCTTACCTTGGCTTTAGAAGATCAAAAGAAAACCACATTTATCACACCATGGGGATGCTTTTGTTACTGTGTGATTTCTTTTGGTCTTTTGAATGGTTGTGCTTAGTACCAAAAGTGCATCAATAAGGTGTTCTCTTCCCTTCTTGGCAAGTTTGTGAAGGATCTTATTGATGACTTTTGTGTTTATAGCTCTAGAAAGGATTGTTGTGCAAATCTAGGGATGGAATTGAATCAATATGATGAAAGTGGAGGTCAACTAAACCCAAAGAAGTGTCATCTTGCTCAACCAAGAGTGAAGTTTTTGGGACATATGATCTTTGGAATGGGATTGAGTCGGATCCTGTCAAAGTGAAAGCCTTGTTGCTCCTTCCATCACCTAAGGGTACAAAGAAACTTGCTATTTTTATTCAAAAGGTGAAGTATATGTTAAGGTTCATTTATTTGTCCTCTCAGCTTCTACATCCTCTACAACAAGTAGCAAGGTTGGATCCTGTACAATGGACAAATGAAAGTGAAGAGGTTTTTCAAGGTATCAAAGATGTGTTTGGATATATATATATTAGCCAATTTCTATATGAAGCAACAAATCTCATGAATAGATTAAGAGAGCATGGATTCCTTGAAAAAATTGAAATGTATGTGGTAATGAATAACTTCTACACAACGTTTTGCACTTCCAAGAACCGCAAGTCAAGATTGGCATACAGAATGAAGGTCACTCTAGAGAGCTAAGGAGAATATTCCCAGTTCTCAAAAGAGTTAAAACACTTGTCTATATGTTTGAGAAAGCCAAAATTCTACTCTTTAAATTGATAGTAGAAGGAACTTATGTCATTTCTTTATAAGGAGCAACAATTTCAAGTATAAATAGAGTAGTGTACAATGTGATCATGTGGCATATCGAGCATCCAAACCGACAATTGGATCAACCGCCAGGTATGTAATCAATAAGCTTCCCGTTAGCGCTGGATGTTGCTGCAACTTCATTGCAGACATCGTTGATGTCAGAGTCCCGACAAGATAGCAATGAGGCCCTCATATCCCCATCTTCACAATGTGATATGTCTGAACCGTTTCAATGCACAAGCAAAGATGAGATGAATGTGGCAACTCAACTAGGCCGGCCCCACACCTTGACGAGGTCTATGTTGCAGCTGCGCCGCCAGAGCCATGCAAAGACAGCACGGCTTGAAAGTGAGAATTTTCAACAGATGCAGGAGTGAATGACGAGCACTATGACAAATTTGAGCTCTCTTGTAAAGCCGTCAGTGGAGGATGGTGCTCCATCAATTTCAACATTGGCCTTGCCCATTGCCGACAATACTCTTTAATGACCTGGAAAGTAAACTTGATACTATGAAGCAAGGATTGAGAAACCTTCAATCAGACTTG
This sequence comes from Adiantum capillus-veneris, assembly GCF_014529385.1. Classification (NCBI taxonomy): domain Eukaryota; kingdom Viridiplantae; phylum Streptophyta; class Polypodiopsida; order Polypodiales; family Pteridaceae; genus Adiantum; species Adiantum capillus-veneris. Next base: position 3,630 of record NW_028221704.1, read on the forward strand.
CACAAAGCATCCAAGGAAATAAATATTTTGAAAGGAGAGGTAGAGGAGGAATGCACACGGAAGTCTCTCATTGAGGATGAGCTAAAGAAGAGACTAAAAGCACTAGTATCAAAGGCTACATTACTTGAAGCTTCAAATGTGTTATTACAGGCATGCCAGAGGTAGCGGAAAAGGTAGCAGTGGTCGACAAAAGGACGGTAGCTCCAACATCAAATAATGGTGTTGCCATGCATGAGATAATGGTGTCAGTGTTTTTTTAAAAGAAATTAATGCCATGCATCAAACGATGCTAGGGGAGTAGCTGCATGGCGGGAAGGATAGGGAGAGAGAGACTTGGACAGCGTGTTGCTGGCACAAGGAGGGAGAGAGAAAAAGAGATAGTTAGATGGCTGTGATGAACCAGCGATAGAGAGAGAGAGAGAGAGAGAGAGAGAGAGAGAGAGAGAGAGAGAGAGAGAGAGAGAGAGAGACAGAGAGACAGAGATGTAGGCGAACTGCAGAGATGGCCACTTGCATGGGTTGGTAGACCACAACATCAAGGTAGTGGGTGTGGGTGTGTGCACTTGTAATGTAGTAATGAGGGGTAGAGAAAGAGAGAGAGGTAGTGAGTCAGACTATAGCTGAAAGGACCACAACTATATGAGAGAGAGGGAGAGACCGTTGTATTTGGTGATAAACACCAGCAAAAGAGAGATAGAGAGAGGCTAATGGCGAGTGGCGGCCCGAGAGAGACAGAGAAAGAAGAGAGATTGGGTGGTTTTGGGGGGGGGGGGGGATTGGAGCCACTTCATGGGTATCGAGAGGGATACTATGAGAGAAAGAGAGAGAGAGAGAGAGAGAGAGAGAGAGAGAGAGAGAGAGAGAGAGAGAGAGAGAGAGAGAGAGAGAGAGAGAGAGAGAGATCGTGTCGTGCCCAACTCCTCTATAGTTCCTCACGCACCATGGAAGATTGACAGTGGTTTGGCGATATGGATTCGTTACACCTGCATTATTATTATATATAAACTATTATATGTTATTTTGATGCAATGGGTAGTTCCCACGAGGAATAAACTCGGTACGCCTGCAATTTGTAATCTTGTGGGTGATCGCAATTTTGAGTGGACTTATCCTTGCTTTGAGGACATCCTCTAAAACTGAAGGTCGATAGATCACTTTTAGTTGCAGAATGGGACCCAATGCAGAGCAATGGGTAAATAATAAAGTAAAATAACACGGCTCTCTTCTTACTTCGATGATCCGCACGTCTTCCAAAAAAATTTTAATACTATTAATCATCTAACTATGCACGTTAGCAAGTGTTAATGATATTAACAGTTATAATTCCTCCTAATCACTTCATTAATCCTTTTTAATCCCCTCTCTACTATTTATTCTTTTGTAATATCCTATCTAAGGCCGTATGCTAATCCCTTCTTATTATTGAGTATTTTCATTAAGTTTATTATGTTCAATTACGATGCTTAATTATCATAATTTCACTAGTAATTACTATATCATAACAATAAATAAGAAATTCTCTTTAATTTCAAAGATGACTAACTGTATCATACAATCAACACTAATTACTGCAAGCTGAAGCAACTAACAACACTTACAAGCATGAGAGAACAAAATACTTAGCTGATGCTTGTCGAAATCCTTAAATCTTGGAACGTAACCTATGCTCTGATACCACTGCTACAAACAAATGCGTGGAAGACCTTGAGAAATAGCAAAGACAACACACCACAACCCATAAAACAGACTAATCAACATACCTGGCAAATACGTGAGCACAGAATAGAAGTCGCACGCGAATAGAGAGATATAGAGCGTGTGAGAGCAGAAGAGCACATGCAGATGCGCCTCCTAGAGCAGAGTGCCACACCGGCACGGCAAGAGAGAAGAAAGGAGAGGAGAGAAGAGATACACAAGCACTGGGTACAATCTCCTTCCGTGAAAGAGTGAGAATTTTCCTCTTGCACGTATTTCATTTATAGATTCTTCAATGCTCAGAAATGAGTACACATTGGCCGGTCGGCACAAATGACCATAGCTCCTAATGAACACTTTAGTAATAAATATACATATCCCTTATCCATAACACTCTTAATCATCAACTTCGAGAAAGCAAGGAGAAGGTAAAGAACCTCCAATCATTATTGAACACAGTCAGAAGAAAGAGGACAAAGCTTGGACTTAAACAAAGACAAAGGAAGTTGAAGAATATTGAGAGTCTCAAGCGAGGACGTGGAGGTTGCACCAGAAGAATCAAAGCACTAAGGTAAAATTATTATTTTTTCCCCAATTGATATGTATTTTGCAAGTTGGTTTCTTTGGGTGCTATAGTCTTTCCTTGTGTTTACTCAGGTGCTTAGTTCAACCATACTTGCTCACAAGGATTCATGAGAGGTGCATCACAATCATTTTGTGAAGTGATTCCACTTGTTTTTCTTGGCAACCTATTGAATGAAAGAAGATTCAGGGTTGCTAGGCAGAAATGCATCAATGGATTTTGAAAAGTTCTACTTTGGACAAAGATGAAGTTCAAGACACTTTGGACAAATTTGGAATCATTAGGGCAGGTTATCAAAATCTATTCAAGCTCATCAATAGAAACTTGAAGAAGTCAAGAGTGAAGGGGTCCTTGCTTCCAAAGCCATCAGTTGTTCAACAAGCCAAGCTCATAATTAATTCCAAGGTCATGGAGATGCTTGGAGATCCTTTTCACATCAATGAAATATATCATGGTAAACAGAAAGACCTCAAGTTGAAATCTTTCAACAATCTATTATTTGACTTGAGAAATTTGATGAGGGCCATGATAAAATTCTATGATCTGCAACATACTGAGGTGAATGAGAAAGCCATTTTTGTCAACAAATTAGATGAGAGTGAAATTATGAAGAATAGAAAGATTGAGAGAGTCTCAATAACTCTCATGAATAGAGCTCTTCATACCACAGAGGGGGAAAAAAACCCTAAAAAATTTAGTGTGCAGTCAGAGAATAACATTTGGTGGTTGGGTGCTTTTGAGGTTGATAGTGAAAATTTCAATGTGTGGGCCAATGTAGTGTCCATTGAGGGAAATGGCCCCAAAATGCAAACCAAAGGGGGAGTCCGCCACCCAAAGGCATTCAATGGCCACCCAATACATGTTAAGAAAAGAGGGTTTTGTACAAGCTTATTATTGAGTTCCACTGGACCGCGGAGTGTGACCATGCCTATGAGTTATTAAAAAAGGCCTTGACAAGTGCTCCCATTCTACAAGTGCCCAATTGGAATGTAATTTTCCATGTGCATATTGATGCATCAAACTTTGCTATTGGGTGTGTTCTAGCTCAACCATGAGAACATAAATTGGACTACCCCATTAGCTTTGCAAGTCGTCAATTAAATGATTTTGAGAGGAACTACACCACTACTGAGCAGGAAGGTTTAGCTATGATTGATGCAGTAAAGAAATTTTGCTACTACCTTCTTGCCCAAAAAGTTTATTTTCTATTTGGATCATCAAGCGTTGTTGTATCTAGTGAAACAACCTTGTTCCACGGGAAGAATTGCACAATATTTGTTAATTCTTCTTGAGTTTGATTTTATCATTGTGGTGAGACTCGGTAAAAGACATGTCATGGCGGATCATTTGTCTCATATACTCAATGGTGAAGCCCCTATTGGAATCGATGATGAATTGCCTGATACTTCTCTATTCCTAGTCAAGACCATGCCTGAATGGAGTGAGAAGATTGTGAACTTTTTAGTTAATAGTTTTCACCCAAAGAGCTTCGTAAGGATACAGCTTGAAAACTATTAAAGGAATGTGAACCCTATTCTCTAATTACATGAACTCTCTACAAGCTAGGGAAGGACGATATTCTTAGATGTTGTGTTCGTGAGGATGAGTATGTATGCATACTGCAAGAAGCCCACATGGATATAGCCGGAGAAATTTTTTCAAGGGAGCTAACTGCTAGGAAGGTGTTGCAAGCAGGCTATTGGTGGCCTACCTTATTCAAGGATGCATCACTTTTTGCAAAAGGGTGTGATGAATGCCAACATTACAAGATCACACAACAAAAGGATAAGATTCCATTACATCCTATTAAAGTGACTCAACCATTTGAAAAATGGGGTTTAGACTTTCTAAGCCCCATTAATCCAGCAGCTCGTAATACTCAATTTTGATATATTATTGTTGCCACACTGACTATGTGACAAAGTGGGCGGAAGCTAGGGCGACCCACAAAGCTGATGCAAGGTCAACTGCTAAGTTTCTCTTTGAGAACATTATTACACGATTTGGTTGTCCCTTTGAGATCGTGAGTGATAATGGTACTCATTTTATAAATGGAGTGATAAAGGAACTCATGGAAAACTTCATGTTAGCCCACCATAAGTGTACACCTTATAACCCACAAGTAAATGGCCAAGCTGAGAGCACTAACAAGACTTTAGTTTCTATCTTGACCAAAATAGTGGAAGCTCATCGCACGGATTGAGATTTGAAGCTGACATCAGCTCTATGGGCTTATCGTACTGCTTACAAAGTGGCTATTAATTTTACACCATTCAAGATGGTTTATGGACAAGAAGCAGTTATGCCATGGAAGTTTGTAATTCCTAGTCTGCGGGTAGCTTCACAAGAAGGTTGGGATGGTAACCCTTTAGCTGAGCATTTATATATCCTTGAGAGGTTAGATGAAGAAAGACAATTGGCTGTGCAAAATGCACTTGTGGAGAAAGATAGGAGAAAGAAATGGTTTGACCGTCATTTAAAGAACAAGGATATCAAGGTTGGGGATAAAGTCCTTACGTATGGAGTGCATAACGAGAAGAAAAAGTTGAAATATGTGAGAAAAAGACCATATAGAGTATGCGAAATCACCCCACAAGGTACCATTCGTGTGGAAACTCTTGATGGAGTTGAAACTATTGGATTCCTCAATGGGAGTAACTGGTTTAGGTGATGCAAGTGCTTGGGGCTCATTTCTATTGTTGGAATAGAGCGCTCCTTATCACTACACCGAGGTATTTTTATTTTACAATTAGTTACCTCCCCTGGGTGTCAATTTGCTTGGAAACAGGTTTGGGTAGGAAGCATCCTCGTGGATGGTTTAGGTGGTGCAAGTGCTTGGGGCTCATTTCTATTGTTGGAATGGAGCGCTCCTTGTCACTACACCAATTTCACGTGTTTTTTTTTTTGCCTATATAATAATGCTTGGTGGGCTCCTAAAGCTGCCCGAAGGGCCTCTAATGTTTCCCGGAGGGCTAGGGCTCTATCTCAAAGGGCAAAATTGACCGGACGATCAGGTAGCCTTCAGGTCACATGGTCATTTTCTGTGAGCGTGAAGAGTTGTGAATTAACAATTTTGTTAATTAACACTGTGATCACACAAAAAAACACGTGATGACATGAATATGAAATCCCTGATCCACACACACACACACACAAACACAAGTGTATAGAATTGTGTATGTATTATATGTTATGGCGTACTTAATAGAATCGCGCACAACAAAACACACACTAGCAAAACTGTACCGACAATTCTACACATGTAGTGATTGGCGGATTGTTGTGACTGTGACAGGATGTCCACACCACCTATGGATTTCACCGCGGACATGCGAAGAGCAAGGCACAAAAAAAGCTCTCCACCTTTCCTCCAAGTTGGGAAATCTACCCGATAACATTACACACAGGCCTTCCCGATGATCTTGAAGAGTGTGTTCCTCTTCCACAAGAGAATATCAATCTTGATAAATTCTCTTTCATGGGGATCATGGATGAAGTAAGACTTCTCCGAATAAAAGTGTGAATCTAGAGATCTCACAACTTGAGGATGACCATGTTGGGATTAAAGCCCAAGTGGCCTCTTATGCGGATATGGCCGCCCGCCCGCCTAACTCACTTTCCTCTAACTCTTTGTATATACTAACATATTCTTTGTGAATACTGAGGATTTGGGAGATAACCCTTCTAACAGATCTCTGCGTACTGTACTGTGTAAGCTCACTGTGTGTGTGTGAGAGAGAGAGAGTCGACCCACGCTCCGCTCCGCGACTTCAATTGGTATCAGAGCCTTGGTTCAGTGCGGATTTGTGCAATCGCGCGCGCGCGCACTTTTCCGGCAGATTCTGGATCCGGAGTTCGAAGATTCACACTCGGCGTTCCGGGAGCGTTTCCAGCAGGTGACCTGAAGTTTTACCCCCCTTTCGAAGCCGTTTATGCCCTCAGAATTTCGTTCTGAGCACTACAGCAGAAGATAGATTTCAGCCGCAAAGAAATCCGTCTTGTGTAGATTGGCAAGCAGGAGGTGGTCGACATCAATATCGACATCGACATACATCACTTATTCGTCTTCAGAGCATCATCTATAGACCAGGTACACATATATATCATCAGATATATATATTGCAGTCTGCATTGCTACTTCTTGTGCTTGCCAGGTTCCAGGGGAGGTGTGGCCATACGACGGCTTGACACCACTGGCATGTATTGCAGATTGATGTACTGTGATTGTGGGTCTGCTAGTTGTGAGTCACGCTAGCAGACAGACCGCCGCAGCGGTCATAGGACAGTGATTGGTCTATTATAGGATGTATGCTAGTTCTGGGCAGTTTGCTGAGCCATCTGAGAGGGTCGTGTGTGAGGTTTTTTGAAGCCAAGCACTGGGGGCTGGGTTACCCAGTGTGAGGTGGATTAGGTTGCTGGAGTTCCCCTCTACACGCATCCTCTTCGGCGACTTTTATCCCTTAGGATGTATGACTTTGTGTAGACACTGGATTGCATCTTATGCGTCAGGCCGTTGAGGCATTGTCCAGGGTTCAGTCTTGAGACAGATACAGGTTCTGTCATCGCCCAGAGAGGAGACAGTGTATGCTTACAGGACAGCATATTACAGGGATTTTTTAGATTTGTCATTGGTCAGCTATTTATGATTGTTTCTTGAGCTATCTTTTGGTTCCCAGAGCTCAGTTTACAGGGGAGACTCTGTCAAAAATTTTCAAAAATACTGACAGTTCCTGAGGAGAGGTGTTCAGCTTGTTGATTATAGCTTGTTTACTGTGTACAGAGGCCAGTTTACAGGGGAAACTCTGCCGGATTTTTCTCAGGAGTAAACAGTTTGGCAGATATGGCATCTTCTCACAGTGAGACTCTTTACAACATAAAGAAGCTGGATGGCACAAACTTTCCATTCTGGAAGAAGCAGATTTGGCAGGTTTTGGTGCAGAAAAAACAAGTGAAGCCACTGAAGCTCAAAGGGGAGAGACCAGAATTTATGGCTCAAGATGAGTGGGAAGAGCTTGACGAGTTAGCTTGTTCCACAATCATGCTGACACTGGCAGAAAATGTTTACTTCAACGTAGCAGAAGAGACTACAGCGTATGGCGTATGGCAAAAGCTATGTGATATGTACGAGAAACAAAGTGCTGCTTTTCAGATTTACTGGCTCAAGAAATTGGTGGATTTGAAGATGAAGGAAGGGACAGCCATGTCAAATCATCTGAATGAATTTCACTCAATTTTCAGCCAGTTAACAGCACAAGAGATAGTCTTTCCAGATTCAGTGAAGGCTATGTTTCTCTTAATCACTTTGCCAGACAGTTGGGATACTTTTCGTACAGCGTTAAGTAATTCTGTCGCGCCAGAAGGTCTTACAAGTGCCAATGTAGAAGGCAGCTTGCTCACAGAGGAAGTGAACAGGAAGAACATTGACAAAGGCAAAGGCAATAGTGCTTTGGTCGTTCGAGGGAGACAACAGTTTAAAGAGAAGAAGGGTAAGAAGGCACAAAACCGAAGTAAGTCTCGTGATTCGAAGTCAAAGGATGACATAGAATGCTACCATTGTGGCAAGAAGGGTCACATGAAGCGAGACTGTACGAAATGGAAACAAGAAAAAGGCAAAACAAAGAGTTCTGAGCAAGATGAAAAGAAGAGTTCAATGAAGATTGAAGAGGTGAATGTCACAGGATCTGGTTCAGACAGTGATTCTGGTATAGCAGCTGGTGACATCTTCCTTACAAGCAATCTTGATTCTGTTTTCTTGACTGCAGAGGATGGACATGCTATGAGTGATTGGATTATCGACTCAGGGGCATCTTTACATGTTTCTCCGCACAAAGAGTGGTTTACATCATATGTGGCTACTAAAGATTATGTCAGACTTGGCAATGAGCAGGTTTGTGACATACTTGGAGTGGGAGATGTGCAGTTGAAGTTTCAGAATGGCTCTTCTTTATGGCTCAAGAATGTCAGACATGTTCCAGCAATCCGAAAGAGCTTGATTAGTACAGGGAAGTTGGATGATGCGGGTTATGTGACAGTTTTTGGGAACAGCGCTTGGAAGATCTCCAAAGGTTCGATGACTGTAGCACATGGCAGCAAGTCAGGAACTCTGTACACTTTACATGTTTCAGAGGTTAAAAACCATGTAATTAATGTGATTGAGCAGCCAAGTGTGTCACTGTGGCATCGTAGGTTGGGACATATGTCAAAAAGAGGAATGGAAATACTTTCTCATTATGGTTATTTGCCTGGCTTTTCATTTCAAGATTTCGAGTTTTGTGAGCATTGTGTTTATGGTAAGCAAACACAGGAACCGCACAGATCAAAGAGGAATCGTAGGGACGAACGGTTAGCTCTTGTACACAGTGACCTATGCGGACCAATGCCTAGTTTGTCACTAGGGGGAGCAGCGTACTTTTGTACATTCATAGATGACTATTCTCGCAAAGTATGGGTTTACTTCTTGAAGCACAAGGATGAGGTGCTCAAGGTCTTTAAGACATTCTTGCAGCTGGTGGAGAATCAGAGTGGTCAGAAGCTGAAGTGCTTGAGAACTGACAATGGTGGAGATACGTTTCCAAAGCTTTTCAAGACTTTTGTCAAGAAAAAGGGATTAAGCAGGAACTTACTGCACCATATAATCCTTCACAGAATGGGGTTGCAGAACGTATGAATAGGACCATACAAGAGAAGGTCAGAAGCATGTTGTCAAATGCTGAGTTGCCTGATGGATTTTGGGCGGAAGCAGTGGCTACAGCAGTCCATTTGATCAACAGGTCTCCTAGTAGGGTTCTGGATAAGAGTGCAGTGGCCGAGATGCTATGGACAGGCAAGGCACCTTCGTATAAGCATCTCAGAGTCTTTGGTTGTGAAGCTTATAGCCATATTCCTAAGGAGATTCAGAAATAAGTTAGAACCAAAGAGCAAGAAGTGTATATTTCTTGGCTACGGAGAATCGGGCGAGATGGGTTACCGGCTTTGGGATCCTGAGTCCAGAAAGCTTATTCGTAGCAATGATGTGCATTTCAATGAAGCCAAGTTTCACGCTAAGCCAGAGAAGACAGAGGAGATCAGAAGAGTTATCTTCAGGGAAGATGGACCTAGTGCTAGCACATCAAGACAGCATGGTCAGGCTCAGGAACAGCCTATAGTGGCTAGAGAGGCAGAATCAGTTGTGGTGAGACGTTCTGAGCATGTCTCCAAATCACCTGATCGTTATGTGCCATCTCTAAATTATGTCATGCTCACAGATTGCGGAGAACCATCTTGTTACAAGGAAGCATTACAAGTGGTTGACTCGAAAAAATAACAGTTGGCCATGCAGTCAGAGATGACAGCTCTGCATAAAAACCAGACATGGAAGTTGGTTAAATTACCACAGGGCAAAAAGGCTCTACCTTGTAAATGGGTTTACAGGTATAAGATCACCGCTCATGATAGTCAGCCAAAGTACAAAGCAAGGCTTGTTGCCAAGGGCTTTAAGCAAGAACAAGGCATTGACTTTGATGCAGTCTTCTCTCCAGTGGTCAAGATGACTACATTGAGATGCTTTCTTGCATTGGTTGCTATATTGGATTTGGTGTTGCACCAAATGGATGTCAAGACAGCGTTCTTGCATGGTGATTTAGATGTGGAAATTTACATGCAGCAGCCAGAAGGGTTTGTTGAGAAAGGCATGGAACATTTGGTATGCCAGTTGTTAAAGAGTCTTTATGGCTTAAAACAATCACCGAGGGCATGGTACCATAAGTTCCACCAGTTTATGCTTTCTCAAGGCTACAAACGTAGTGAGTTCGATCACTGTCTATATACAAAGAAGGCTAAGGATGGCAGTTGGCTGATCCTTATTTTGTATGTGGATGACATGTTGATTGCCGGCAAACACTTGGAAGAAATTTCAGCTTTGAAGTCAAAGATGGCAAAATCGTTTGACATGAAAGACATGGGTGAGGCAAGTCATATACTTGGTATGCGCATTGAGAGAGACAGATCAAAGAAGTTGATTTGGTTATCTCAAACAGAGTATATTGACAAGGTTTTGCAACGTTTCAATATGGAGAAGGGAAAGGCATTGAGTGTTCCATTGCCACCATATGTGAAACTTAGCAAACAAGATTGTCCTGTGTCTGAGGAAGAAAAGGCTGAAATGGATAAGATTCCATATGCGTCTGCAGTGGGTAGTTTGATGTATGCAATGATTGCTACACGTCCGGATATTGCATTTGCAGTGGGAGTGGTTAGCAGATATATGTCAAATCCCGGCAAGAAACATTGGGAGGCAGTGAAAGGTATCATGAAATACTTAAAACATACAAAGAGTATGCGCATATGCTATGGTAGTCAGGATTTGAGTGTCAGAGGATACACTGACTCAGATTATGCAGGAGACTTGGATAAGAGGAGATCTACATCAGGCTATGTCTTTACATTGGCTGGAGGTGCCATATCATGGCGATCTCGATTACAAGATTGTGTTACGCAGTCTACTACAGAAGCTGAGTATGTTGCAGCAAATGAGGCATGCAAAGAAGCTATTTGGCTTGGTAGATTGGTTGCAGACTTGGGAATCAATGCAGATATGCCAGAGTTATATTGTGATAGTCAAAGTGCTATACAATTGGCAAAGAATCCAGTGTTCCATTCGAAGACTAAGCATATTGATGTGAAGTATCACTTCATTAGGGAAGTACTTGAAGACAAGCAGATACAACTGCTGAAGATCCACACCAAGGACAATCCTGCTGATCTACTCACAAAGGGACTTCCAGGAGAGGGCTTTGTGCATTGTCGTGAGTTATTGGGCATTGGATAGATGGCAGCCATGTAAATCTTTGTACATTTATGTTCATAGATTTACAGTTACTTAAAGTGCCACATTGGACTTTAAGTGGGAGGTTGTTGGGATTAAAGCCCAAGTGGCCTCTTATGCGGATATGGCCGCCCGCCCGCCTAACTCACTTTCCTCTAACTCTTTGTATATACTAACATATTCTTTGTGAATACTGAGGATTTGGGAGATAACCTTCTAACAGATCTCTGCGTACTGTACTGTGTAAGCTCACTGTGTGTGTGTGAGAGAGAGAGAGTCGACCCACGCTCCGCTCCGCGACTTCAGACCATCCTCTATGCCTCAGGACTTTGCTCCTATGCATGATAGTTTATAGAATGCCCTGTCTCTTGAGGGCATTACTTGTAAGGTGCAGCGAAGTGAATGTGATATTGCTCAAGATGGAGTTCTTCGAACTGTGGTCAAGGGTTCCTTTTACTTATGGAAGAGAGAGCCTTCCGTTCCTTTTAGAGAGAGAGTGCAATGATCACAAACAAAGTGAATGCTAGTGTGACTGAAGGTGGTGAGAATGAGAGAGAGAGAGGAGAGAGAGAGAGAGAGAGAGAGAGAGAGAGGAGAGAAAAGAATATGACACTAGATGGTTCCTCAAACCCTCCTCCATGGGCCCCCCTCTCTATGGTGAGAGAGGTTTATGCTATAGATTTCACAATTAGTACAATGGTCGAGTGCAATGGACCCTTGCGAAACGATGTCAACGACAATGATGGCGACGACGAATGCTCATAATGAAACTCCTAGGGATTCCACCATCGAAGCTCCAAAAGAGGATGTTCATTGCAAAGGATCATCACTTTCCTATGCTTGGGAAGGTAAGAGAGCATGATGCCTTCATCTTGTTTGACCCTGGCTCTACTCACAACTTCATATCAAAGGAGTTGGTCACCAACTTGGGCATTCAAGCTTTCAAGATGGGAGATGTGGTAATGGCTGACACAGCTTTCAAGGGGCAGCAAGCCTCCGTTACTCCCTTGATTGGGAAGTTGAGGCTTCATGTCCATAGCTATGTCACGTTTGGTCTTTATGAATATCTAGTCATGCCTTTTGGCTTGACTAATGCACCAGCTACATTCAATCGTCTAATGGAGAAAATATTTAGGCCCTACCGCAAATTCACTGGAGTGTTCTTTGATGATATCATCATCTACTCCAAGTCTTTGGAGGAACATAAGCAACATCTCCAAGTGACTTTTCAAGCAATGAGGGGGAATAAGCTTTTTCTCAACCAAAAGAAAAGCGATTTTTTTCTTCAAGAGATTCAATACCTAGGTCATATTATCTCTCAAGATGGTATCCATCAAAGTTAGAGGTAATAAAAGCATGGCCTAATCCAAGGAATCTACATGAGCTAAGAAGCTTTATCGGTATGTGCGCATACTATAGACGCTTCATAGCAAAATTCTCTCAAATAGTAGGACCACTACATGACTTAACTAAGAAGAGCGTTAAGTATGTATGGATTGCTAAGGAGAAAATGCTTCTGATAAGATCAAAGAAAAGCTTACCTCCCAACCAATCCTCACGCTTCCGGATCTCTCAAAGCCATTTGAGGTCCAATGTGATGCTTGTGGTGATTGCCTTGGAGCAGTTTTGCTTCAAGAAGGGCATGCCATAGCATATGAGAGCCAAAGGCTCAATACAGATGAACGAGTCTTGGGCATTTATGAAAAAGAGCTTTTAGTTGTTCTACATGCCCTAGACACATGGAAGCACTAGTTATTGGGGACTCCATTCATTCTACAAACCAACCACCAAAGTCTCAAGTATTTCATGACGCAAACCAAGCTTTCCGACAAACAAATGAGGTGGGAAAATTTTCTTTTGCAATTTAATTTTCATATTGCTCACATTGCTAGTAAGCACAATCAAGTGGCTGATGCACTTTCACGACGACCAAAAGTTAATGCGGTGTCTATAGCTACTCACAATGATCTATCTTCTATGATGGATGAGTATGCTATTGACCCTGATTTTAGAGACATAATGTTAGCCCTTGCTTTGGGGAAGAAAGAGGAACCATTCACCTTGCAGGATGGTTATCTTCTCCATGGCAATAGGCTATGTGTTACTCATTTCCTTCATGAGAAAGTTATGTATGAATTCCATGCTCCTCCCTATGCGGGGCATAGAGGTATTCAACCTACTCTTCGAGGAGTAGAGACATATTTCTATTGGCCTACCATGAAAGTGGACATACAAGGGTATGTTTTAAAATGCGTAGTATGCAAAAAGACCAAGTATGATAGAGGGAAGCAACCTAGATTACTCCAGCCATTGCCTATCCCAAATTCACCATGGGAGAGTATATCCATGGATTTCATCTTTGGATTGCCCAAGTCTATCCATGGGAATATGGGAATATGGACATAGTCGACATGTTTAGCAAGCAAGCACACTTTATTCATGTCAAAAAGACTATTAAGGCAAACCAAGTGGGAACTCTCTTCATATCTCAGATTTTCAAACACCATGGATTACCAACATCCATCGTGTCAGATAGAGATCCTAGAATGACTAGTAACTTTTGGAAAGGTCTCTTTGAAAATCTAGGAACAAGATTGAATTTCTCTTTGGCCTATCACCCACAAACGGATGACCAAAGTGAGATAGCCAATCTTACGATACTCGATCTACTCAAGACTTATGTTACCAAAGTAGATCAATACTCACAATGGGAAAAGTATTTACCTCTTGTAGAGTATGCTTACAATAATACTGTACATACTTCTTCGGGAAAAGCACCTTTTGAAATCATTGAGGGAAGATCTAAAAATCCCTTGCTACTCAAAGTACATGGGAAGATCTTCGTTGCTGATGAGTATAGCCATGAGCTACAAGAATCTTTTCAAAAGATTAAGGAGGCTATATCCATCGCTCAACAAAGGCAAAAAGCTGTTGCTGACAAGCACAGAAGAGCCTTAACGTTCAAATAAAATGATTGGATCTTACTTAAGTTTCCTAAGGCTCGATTAAGGCAAACAACGGGCAAAAATACTACGGGCCATCAAAAGTATTATGCTTAGCTAACAAAATGATACTATGGTCCTTTCCAAATCTTGAAGCCTATCAATGAGATGGCCTACCAACTCAAGTTGCCCAACCATTGGCTCATACAC